>NW_022883064.1:0-25648 GCF_011952255.1 Bombus vosnesenskii
TATTATGTAAATAATTTGGAATTTCTTATGTAAACTATAACTGGTGCATAAACACGTTGCGTAAACTTGGCTTAATTACTGGTTTGTGATAATTCATATGTTCTAATTTTACCGATGAAAATTATATCATCCAGAAAATATGACATTCAAACGCTGATTTCAATGACTGCATCTTCCGAGATGACAGACAACCGTCTGTGTAACTTAAGAACATTTTTTTAGATATAGCGCGAGTTTGAGCTAATTCTGACTGCGAACTGAAGCAATTAGTTATACATATCGTAGCAAATATTTATTGTTTAATATCCACTATTACACTACACACTGTACGATGCGAACAATCGGATGAATTTCCAACTCAACGGCAGTATTGTTTAATCTTAAAGCTGATACAAACGTATTACACATATCGCTGACGTAGTCGACTGCATATGTGCATAGATGAAGTATTATGACAGAATTACCGATACGTATTATGCGAGGATAGGGAACACCATTGGAAATGTCATTGCATGTTAAGAATAACATTATATTGCGACAAAGAAAAGGTATCTATAAGAAATGAGCAGAATTACACAAGCAAAAGCTACATAAATCTCAGATGTATCAAATAAATTCCTTAAAACATGTACGATGAATATATTACGAACACTCTTAAAAAAAGTTCTTATCAATAAGCTTGAACGCATAATTTTTCGATTCTATTTCCCAGTCCCTCTCATATAACCTCTTTTCCAACATACAACTAAACTACTCAATCTTCCATTTCCTAGCCCGATTTGTAAACTGTTTCCCAGCTTCTCTGCAAGCCTCTCTTCCATCGTATAACCCTCTTCAGTCCTCTTTTTCGATCAGACTTTACTCGAATACAAAAATGCTTATCGTGACAACACATCGTTATACTATTCGCGTGAGAATCAAATTTGATCAAGGATATTTATGTAAATTTACCCCTTCGTGTATCAAAGACATTATTTAGATGAGAGAAAAAAAGAAAAAATATGTCAAAAGGCAAAGTTTATACTTTAATGAATGATCAACGAAATAGATTGTAAGCAGAAATTTGTTTATTTACCAAATATTCTGGAACATTATAAAGAATACATTTTTGTATATTAGGAGCGTCGTACGGATTTTCTCGTTTCTAAATTTCCTATAGATGGATAAAACTCCACACTAATGTTCTATCTATGCACATTAATGTCTCAATGAAAATTAATATTTTTACATTGGGTAGGTATTAGGAGAGTATCAATTAAAGAAATGTTGAGATTAACAAGAATAAATTATGCAAAAGATCGCTATGAAGAACGACATCTTTTTATGTAGCACCGAATCTATCGAAAAATAGAATATTTTTATGATGCAGTAGTGATTTTTATTCAAAGCTTCTCTAGTTTCTCAAAAATGCATAGAATGTACGTTGCATAACCATCTCACCATATCAACCACGCGTAATAAGTATATGGTAAATAGTAGCAACGACAATATGGAACAAGTTTACTATAGAAAATTAGATCTCCTCGTAGAGGATCGTGCGTTTTAAAAATCACAATGCTTTCGACATTCGTTGAATGTTCTCATCGAAAGCCTTTTCAACTGCCCGCGAACGTTTAAAAATCCACACAGTCTAATAATCGACTCGAGGCAGCGAATAACGAAGATCATAACTTTATCTTGCATTTTTCGATCGAAAAAAGAAAAGAAGCAAAGAAGGTGAACGTAACGAAAAAGAATAAAGAGGATAAGAAGCGCGTGCACGAGAATTACGCGAGCTTCGAAAGATCGTGGAGGGCATCGTTAATGACCCACTCTAAGTGGCGAAGAATTACACGCTGGCACGCTCTCCACGTACCCTGATCGAATGCAGGGCCTCTAAAATGCTGAAGTACGTCCGCAAGTTTTGTTATCGTTGCCAGAGCGAGGTGACAGAGCTTTAGTGCAAGGTTAGTCGGCGATGAGTGAAGTGGCAATCCTCTGCACGGCCATTATTCTTTGGTAGCGGCTAGGACCAGAAAGGATTTCGTTCGAATTCCTGTCGTGAGTACATTGCTTCATCGGTACATTGGATGGAATATTTCTAAAAACCGACGTTCCTACGCGTCGATTTCGGTTCCTTTCTCTCTGGTGTCTCTACATCATTTACGCACGTAGCGAGTCTTCTGGATTTACAGTTTGTCTGGATTTACTATTTCTCATTAAGAATCTCTAAAAAAGTGAATATGATATGGTGTCTTTCTCTCAAGACTATCGGTTTTCTTTATCCTCGATCGAGTCGTGAAAAGTTTGTCTTAGATATTTTATGCAAAGATTGTCAAGAGAAATGTTATCACATTTACTTGTAGGATTTTAGTATTCGAATTATGAAGGTTTAATATGTGTAAAAATATATGTACACATTTTAAAAACCTGTTAAGCTATAGCTACATCGAATTACTCCTAGTAATTTTTGTTTTGAAACGATAAATTTGTCAGTGGTAATTTTCTTCAGTTCGATAGAATTCTGATGTAAAGTTTTCTAACAGAATACAAAGTCCTGAACTGACTTTCTCTTAAATTCTTGAATTTTATTACAAATGTTTGATCAATAGCGTAAATAATTATGATTGAAGCGATATAACGAAAACCGTAGCAATTTTGCCAATTGTAATGTACAAACGAAAAATCGGTCTGTGTCATTTTAACAGATTTAGCAATCTTAGTGTTGAGAGGGTGGTTTTTCATTTCTTTGTTTTAGCGGGGTAAATATAAGAGAACTGTAAGTCGTTAGCTTAGTGGAAGCGCGTTTCGCAGAAATAATTAATGCATCTTTCATTCCATTGTATCAAACTGTGATTAATCGCGACGAACGTGCAATTAAGATGTGTACCGGAGAAAAATCTGCTGCATTTAGGTGCGTGAATTCGAGTTAATCCGAGGCAGTGGAGAAATAATCTTATCGATAAATAACACGTAATTTTGTCGTATATTTCATGCCAGGAAACCTTGTCGACTGAAAAATTGTGATTTTCGTAAGTGATAATAAATTTACCAAACAATTTGTTTGTTTCTGATTAGAAAACCGATCGACTTTAAATTCTGAGAGAACGTGTTTCACAAATGATGAAGAATTTTCGAAACAATAGTGGCAAAATCTTTAATTTGATCTCTCAATAAAAAAAATCTGTACTCTCATTATGTTCTTAACTTCGATCGGTTCACACGAATTTAATCTAACAAATCGTTACTTGGTACTGAAATAAACCAAATTTAACAAGCAATCTTATGATACAATATTTCAATTATTAATTTTTCATAGAGAGTTTTTCAACGTTTCTTAATTTGAAAACCTAAAGGAACAGTGAAGAGATATCTTCAGTCCTATGTAATTCAAATAAAACACTACAAAATACATTGTTATGGACGCTTGGAAAATTCAAAACAAAGTCCTCCGCGTGAATAGAGATATAGCACACATAGGATTAATCTTTCAATAATTTTCTAATAATATTTACGTATATTCAAAAATATTTCTAACAAATATAATATTAGTAAAATTGTCTACAATTCCAAGAATACGTATTTCGCTGAAGATGGTCTCGCGTGAAAGAATTACCTGAATTTAAGTACAAAACAGAAACGAAAGAAAAATTCGCGACGGATCAAGTCTATTGTCCCAGCGAATGGAACTTGAAATCGAATTTGGATTGTTTGCCACGGACACGATTTCCAGGTAAATCGATACATTCTAAAAAGCAAGGAAGCCCGTGAGACGGGACAACAAAAATAAATTGAGAAGATTAATTGCAATTACCACATAGGTCGGGTTACACCATTGTTTGACCGACGTCCCTCCTGAACTTCGAAACTGGGTTGCATAATGCGGTCGAGGCACGAGCTTAACCCTGCATTGGGCTAAAATTTCATACATGCTCGTCAAAGAAAGCCTAGACGATGATAATTACCATTTTCAACTATGAAAATTATCACGGAAACTTAGAATTGCACAGCATTTCTGTCCATCTATTAACACGACGTAACATTTCTTCTTCTAGAAAGAAATTCAGAAGAAAAGATGATTGTGTCTAAAAAAAAAAAAAAATGAAAAATGAAAAACACGAGATTCAAGTTTACGATCATAGAGAGTTTTCACCGTAACGTTGCGTTTACACAATTTTTATGTATTATTTTGCTACTTGGTTCTTAATAAGTTAATCGATGCCGTGACCAAGGGCACTCGAGAAGCAGAGTCGCGAAAATTCGAGACGTAGAGATCGTGCGAGTCAACGAATTTCTCGAGAGAAAAGTTTATTCGCTCGAGAGGAGATAAACTCTTAAACAACATGTAATTTCTTTTCTCTTGTATTTTCCCAGCGTTTCGTTTACTTTCTCTCCCTTTTGATAAAAAGTTACGATAGTTGACATGGTTCAGCATTTTGAAACATCTGATTCTTAATTGACAAGTTTCTCGATCGAAGAATATTAAATGGAGAACCTTTTAATTGAAAAGACGTTGGGTTTTTAAAATCACTGAGGAGCTTGTTTCAACTTCTGAAACTTTTCGATCGGGATAGATTTTTGGAAAGTAATTTTAATTGATACGCTTGTACTTCGCTTAGTATACTACACCACCTGGAATATTTTCAATTGGATTTTTTATTGCAAAAATTTATTAATATTGAGAAAACTTTATTCTGCAACTGCATTCTCTTATACAAATATTTCTTCTTCATTTGCTACCCACCTCATTCTACAAATATTTCTCCACGATAATTTTGTAGCTCACTCTCTCTTATAAATTTGTTCAAATAATTAATATACGCGGGCAGTAGTCAAACGAAATCCATCTGTCACTCCATTTGATTATTTTACAGATTTCCATTTAATATTAAGGGGACAAATATTTAATTCGTTATTTTCACGATTTATGCTAAGGATCGCGCTACATCAAAACTTTCAGTTCGTAATGTACGTCAATTTTAATGTCATCTGAAGGTTGGAATTATTCTGTATTCCTATCTCATTTAAAATTTAAACTCCACTCTGTAGCATTAATTTGCAGCAGAGACAGCGAATGTATGTAGTAGTCATCTTATCCGTATGCTACAGCGTTCAACGAATTTGCAACTCGTTAATCTAAGCGACACGCAACAAGTATTTTGTTTTAGCAGCATTGCCATTCGTTTCAGCTTCATCTGAACGAATGGAAAATCCACGTTCGATCAAAGGAAATATGGTGCGCGAGTTATTCAATTAATTGTCGTATTTATTGATAGTTTAATTAGTTTGCACATTTTCTTTATTTTCACCACAAATTCCGACCAGTTACAGCCTCCTGTTCTAATGTATTTGAAAAAATTAGTGGTTTTATATACAATTTATATACAATGATAAAATGAGAATATTTTAACGTTAATCGAACAAGCTTTCCTTTTAATCAGTAAAAATTATATCCTCGCGAGAAGTTATGACCATCGATATATTCTACCAATTCACGATATATTACGAGTCGTTAACGAATTAAAGAGCTCGTTTTCAAACATAGATCGTACAAAAATTGTTCATCAGCCGAATTTGACGAATCGCCAGGCAATTTCTTTTAATTGAAAAAAAGAAACGCGAGGTCTTTTACTCCACCGAGAAGATTATTCGTTGTAAAATGTCGAATAGATAGAAATTGTACGCGTCTTGTCTTAAACTCTCATTAGCGTAGGTTGATTCGTGCAGTAAAAAAAAAAAAGGAGGGGAAAATAACTTTACTAAATTCAACCAGGCAGCTTTCGTCGTATTAAAAGTTTTAGGGTTGTTTTATAATTATGAGCCGAGGTTTGCGACAACGCGATGCAGTTTACAATAGTTCGTCGCAGTTGACAATACTTCAGCAACGCGTAGAATAACAGACGATGAAGAATAGTGGTGCAAAAAAACGAATGATATATTATAACGCATGTTGTCATTGATCTGGAAACTCATTAAACGATAGGATTACGGCCATATTCGCGGATGGTATCCGCGACGGATATAAAACGACAAATTCCGTGGATAGGTTCGTTGTAACAACGTCGACCACTTGGACACAATACTCCTTGATTATCCGTGTGATTTTATTCGCGGGCGTGGAATTTCCACGAAAATTCGAAACTGTATGCCACGGTTTCGTAAACCGGTGTTCCATCGCGAAAGTGCTGGATGAAACTGAGTATACAACGTTCGATTCGCGCAATTCTCTTCAATTGACATCATTCCGCCCTATGTTGCATGACGTTTACGTCATGTTTCGAAGAATTTGACATAGGACGGCGCGAACACCATAAATCAATTGTTCGACAGGCGATCGATCGATTTTAAAGTAAGCTTAAACGCCGCTAGATGAACGGCGTCAAGTGAGTTGGCCGTCGTGTCGTCTGCCGGAAATCGAGCTGGCGACACCAGTTTCGCGCTTGTCACGCGCAAGTGTTAGATTGTTTTAAATGGCGTGACGCGGATGACACTTCTGTAATCGTTAAAATTGTTGATTCTTGTCTTTGAGATAACTGGCAAAGAATTGTAAAAGATAGCCTATTGTCAAGAGGAATTTCTCAGGAGTTCGATGGTTCGTTAAGAAGTTCAAGTTGTGCGATTTAGTATTGTTAAACACTGTATTGTGCAACTATTTGCACGTTCATAATGTATATTGATAAATCTAAATGGCGTGACGCGAACTATACTAAATGGCGTAATTGCTAAAATTGTTGGTTTTTGCCTTCGCGATAACTTTGAAAGCTTCCGTGAAAGATAGCGTATCGTCGAGGTCCGAAGTTACTCGTATACTTTAGGATTTTTACGCGGCTTTATGCAACTATTTGGACTTTTATAATGTGTATTGATAAATTTAAACGTTGTGGCGCGAATGGTATTAAATATTATGATTGTTAAACTTGTTGATTCTTTCCTTTAACATAGCTTTCAAAAGCTTCTATAAAAGCTAGCGTATTGTCAAGGTTTCTCAAAAAATCGGAGTTTTGTTGAAGATTCAAACTGGTTTAGGATTCTAAAACATTGGATATTTCTATTTTGAAACATTTTATAGCCGCGTTTTACGTTTAAGATATACTGAATCTTCATTTATATTACAGATTGTATCATTATGCCGTTATACCTTTAAATTATAAGACCGTATCTTCAAGACTAATTATTAATCATCTTAGAATCTCAGGATTCGATCCTTCGACTTTTAAATTACGTTACGGTATTAAATCATATTACATGGTAATAAATTTTACCAACTTGTTGAAATAGCTTGTACTCTGCGCAAATCAAAGTCGTATTATCACTAGATTGATATACAACTAAGTTACTGTATGTCATAGCAACTTTTCAAATCGATCGAAAATCAAAAACGATGCGGTTCGTATCGCGGCAAATAGTATGCCGTGTGTCACAAACATGAAGATCTTGTAGTAGACATTGAAAACTGTGATAAAATATATATTACGATATTTATATATTATTAATATTATAACATTGCGAAGATATTCGTTGTTGCAATTTAATTACATTAGGGTTGAGTAAATTAAGCTCATTAAATGTCAGTATAAGAAGAGACATAATTACATTTTAAATTAAGAACATCGATTTCAAAAATCTCTCGATATTTTTTATTTCTTTTTTTTTTCCTCTTAAACATTATAGATCTTTAACTACAGCGCGTTGCAATGTAATATACTCGCGTTTAATAATTTTGCAGAACGATATCCTACGAATATTAAACCTTAATCGTTTCCTAGAATTAATTCAAATAAATCCAGGAAATCCCTCAGAGCCATTGATAATTGTCTTACCTAGTAGTAAGTACTTTAATTACGAAACATTACATTACATCGACGACTGTTAATGTGTTAACTGAATTATCGTTTATAGACTAGTAAATTAAGTCACCCTACATAGAAATACAAAATTAGATTTTACGTTGAAAGCGTTGATTTTGGAATCTGTACTGGTCGATCTTATAATTCTACGCCTGTACGAAATTCTGGCAACACTATATCGGAGAACGGAATGGCATACTCATGGGAATAAGGAAAAATACAGTTTAAATTATTAATATAAGAACTACTTCAAGTAAATTCAGATTTGCTTCTGAATAATCATGGTTTTCCCATGCTGAAAAATGATCGAGCAATATGAATAATAAAGAACCATTTCTTAGAATTAAATGAGGTTCTATATTTCATTTTCCTAATATAAAATTTTACCAAATACCGAAATTAATACACTTGGACCTAATTAACTAGTATGATATAATAAATACAATGTTATACTAAATAAATATATTAATAATTACATAAGTGTATAATTAAATAAGTGTATTTCGAAATTATTTCTTATTCCCTTTAACAAAATCCTTGCACCTATCATGTTTTTGCAACAGCTTGTATATACAAGGTGTCTCGTCTTGATCGAGCCAGGCAAATATCTCTTAAACCGTATATTATTCGAAAGAAGTGTTTCTTCGAAAAATACATAGCTTCGAGATCTCAAGGTGACCTTCGTTTATTCAAATGGATTTCTACATACATTTTTTTCATACGCTATTCGATGGATTTTTTAATTCCCTACAAACCAGTATTAGAGTACTTCAATGGAAAAATGATTAGTTCAAAAGGTATTCCAGCTTCAACCTTGTAAAACTTATCGCATGAAAGACAAGGAAAGATAACACAGCGCACTTACGTTTATATGTTTCTTGTCCTCCACACGCTCAATTTTAATGAAATTAACAATGAGATATCTTTTAAGCTAAGAATTTTCAGATACACCTACCTTGATACTTTTCCGTAGAGAACTAAAAAGTGCATCGGATGGTGTATGAAAGATAAAACGTATAATTCAATTGGAAGAAACAACGGTTATCTTAGAATCTCGTAAACGCTTCCACTTAGACAAATCCAATTGAACGTCGTAAGATGGGCCAGTTGAAACCGTACAATTTTATTGTACGCTCTTTCTCGAATTACGTATAGTTTAGGATATATGTTTGCGTGGAACGATCAAAATGAGACATCATGTACATTAATATATTCCACATTCATTATCGCGAAATTGCGTTTCCCTTTGACTTTTTCGAGTTTCCGGGACGCGACAGCACGTTCCATTCAACCGCAATTCGCGTACTCGCTTACAATTAGTCAGGGTCGCGATACTCGCGAGTTCCACTCGCGCGATTAGTCATAATGGCTATTATTTTATTGTGTAACAGCTTTTTCCCTCGTTGCTTGCCAATCGAATTGCCTGTTACCGAGAGGCACTACTCGACACGCCCGCGTCTTTAAACGTTAAATACCTTGAATATTAATGTCAGCGACGTCTGATATAGTGCATTTTACCGATGATGAAATCCACTCGATCACTAGGGAAAAACACGGCGTAACGAGGGCGCGTGTACACGAAACGTGGATCATTTGCTCCGCACGATCGATCATACTAATGTAACGAATATAACAAATCGTTACGATAGCTTCTACTCTTGGAAGAAAGAATAGAAATACCAGCAGACACTGGGAAAATGACAAATGTACAATCAGTTCCAAGTAATCCGCATGTCTTGAAAACATTGACATTCTTTGTTTAAATAAAGCATGTAGGAGTCAATCTGACAAGCTGAACTGATCGATTTCGATGTTTGAAAAGTTTTTAATTTTACGTATCAAAATACGTAGATAGGGTTCATTTCGCAGAAACGGAACGATTAAATAACCTTGATAGAATTGGTCAGTTTTATTTCTATATCGTAGTTACTTTTTGTTTTATTACGCAAGAATAAAACAGTTATGTTAATCGTTTTGTTACGAAATACGTTAACTCTACACTGAAATTTTATAAGATTTTACTCGAGCATAAATAGCCTTTCTATTACGAAGACTTTTGTATGGGAATGTAGATGCCGAAAAATGTCAGCTCGAAAATACAGAGGAAAGATTTATATATAAAATTCAGCATAAACCGGAAACGTCACTTCAAGACGCGTAAATGTGGCAATGTATCTTTCATCAAGATAGAAAAAGAGACGTCGAAATTATTAATAGACTAAATTAAGATAAATCTGTTAAATGGTTTAATCGAGACACAATGGAATACACAATAGAATTCTTACAGAAATACATAATAACAGAGTAGTGATACATCAACGGCTGTCATCAATCTCAGGTGTGCGTTATTACGTTGACCCTGGCCACGGATTAGCTAACACCTTGATGGTGACGTTATTAATCGATGTGGTTTTTACTTTCTGAATGATATACAGCATTATGTGACGTTTCCTATTTCAGCAGATTGACTTTAGAAAGAAAGAAACTTTAGAAAGAGAAAGGGAGAAAATGGGGAGTCATAAATTCTCGTATCATAAATAGAAGTCTAAATATCACGTGATAAGTTTTATATTAATTTCACATTTTATATCTCGGAAATATAAATGTCACAAAATCACACAAAACAAAAATGTTGTCAACGCAGACCCAAAACGTAAAATATTCGGCTTACCTTTTCAATTTAGTTTCCATCAAAGATAGATTACGGATTTTTATGCAAATTCATATCTTTACGAATATAACTGAAGGAATGGGACCTCGATGGATAATCATTTTTTCGATAGATATTATAACGAGTACTATAGTTCGAATTTATTCATATATTTTTGCTTATGTTTCGCGTTTAAGTCTCCCATAAGTGCGTAAAAAATTGCATACTAGTCAAAAATTGTATTTGTATCACACATTTTGGTCAAACTTGAGTTAAAAGTAAAATATGGTTCTACAGTGTTTGTAAATTATTGCAGATATTGCGATCAAAAGACGATTTAATGTTAAACACAAGAAGCACATTAGGTGCTCGAAACTTGTGGCACAGCGTAGCTTAAAAACCCCTTTATCTCGACATGCGCTAAATGTATTTCAGATCTTTACTCTCGGTTTCCATTCGATTAAAAACGTAGAATGAGAAACAAAACTCCAGAGAGTACAAACGTCCCTTCCATAGGATTCCACAGGAATCACCCCCATTCAACATACATAACATCCGTACGTAGATCGATAAAAGTCCAGTATTTCTTTCCGATCGGAGAAAGCAAGCCATTCTCATGAGACTTAAAATTCGACATACTAAACTGACACACTCTCATAACTTTATCCTATTTGTAGATGATAATCTTCTTAATCGTAGCAACGTTAATGCATGAAAAGTAAATTAAATTAAGAAATAAATTCGCTCTGCCAAACGAGATGCAGCATGTCTAAATCAGAAGCATTGAAGATCTTCTTTATCTTCTCAAAGATATTAATCTGTATCAGCAATTATGATATCGTAAGCTACCTGCTTAATTCTAACATACGCTGTATCGTAGTATAGATACCGTTGTTTGAGTTTCTAACGTGCCTTATTGCATTCTACGCTTTGCTCTTTGTTACGTATTTTATTAATCGCGGTAGCTACCTAATCCCGGACCGTAAAAATCATGAAAACGATAAAGAAATAAATAAATAAGGAAGAACAGAGCATCGACTATTAGTAAAACCTACTCGACGATAGAAGTACGTTTTCTTCGTTTCGCGGTGCCGCGAAAACGAAAGAAAAACCGCGGCCAACAGAGCGAAGGTAAAGAATCGGAAGCCGGCGGCAGAATTAAGAGGAACACCATTGGCTCTTTACAGTGAATACCGGTCGCGATAAATCCAGCCTCCGGTACACTCGAAATTGCTTTTCGAGGGTCGCCTTGTAGCGGATGCAATTAAACAGGATCACTGTACGCTCGTAATAAAATCTCCAAGTTCCAGTGCGCTTCCGGGATGAAAGAATCGGCTGCCTCCGCGGTGCGACGCTATTCCCGACCGTGCAAAAAGTTCCCTTGAAAGCGCGCACTCCTCGTAACGAGCTTTTGCTAATTTTTTTAATTAATTCAAGATCGAATAGGTATCGATTAGAATCGCGATCCACATTTACGCGTTTCGATGAAACACGAATTATTAACACGAAAACACTTTCGTATTGGGTTTGAATAACATATAACGAGGTTTGGAACGAGCAGAATGTTTAATTGAAAAATTTAACTTACATTTTTACGAAGCGTCAAGACATTGTGAGATATATTTCGAAGGATTATATTTTGCTCAAATGTTTGCATTGATTTGCACAAATTATGCAGCTATATTGTTACAATATGGAACGTATTATAATGAAACGTATATTGTTACAATAATGTAAGGTAAAACCAATCCATAAATTACAGTAATGAAATTTCATATTGAATATGTACGATATTGTAACTATACAAATTAATGAACAGTTTAACAGTTTAATTAATGAACATGATAAACAATTTAATAAATCACAACTGAAGACCTTAGTAAAATAGACGTGTAAGTGCAGTTATTCAAGAAGATGATAAAAACGCTCATACAATTCCAGTTTTAATAGCATGAAAGTATAACTGCACTTACACATTTCAGAAATATTAATTATCCTAGTACTATTGCTCTTTTAATATAACGTTTTTGAACACGTAACATTAAAATCACGAAATCTATCATGATGGATCTGCCACATTATGTTCAGTTATGTTTCCTGTACTTCTCACGGAAATTACTTAACGAAATAAGGTTCGACTACGTCTAAATTTAATCTTAATTCTTTTATTTTTTTAAATTTGCTAAAAATCTCGTGTTATTTTTAGCTCATTAAAAAGGTTTCGTATTATATTCATATATTTATACAAATTGGTGGGAGGATTTTAATTAACGATAGCCTGCGTCCATCGAGGCAAGTGGAATTAAATTTGATCTTGTAATGAAAGTTTGCCAGTTGCACTCTGTGTTTAAACGGTTCGAAGGTATTTAGTGTTTTTTGTAGAAAATCGAGAGCCGCAATGTTATACAGATTGTGAAGCTGTTCGCAAGAGATACGGGAAGTTATGAAGATGGCTACTCGAAAGTTCCCATTAGCCTACTTAAACCAAGTGCATCGCCCTCAACGACAACGACACTTATACTCACCAGTCTCCACCAAAATATGCAAACTACCCCTATGAGAGGTATTTTTCTTTTCTTTTGATAAAAACAAAACTGTATAATAAGCGATACAGAACTTTGCAAGTATAATCACATAAAATCAAGCGGCGTTAGGTAAAACTTTGGTAAACTTGTTATGAATATCGTAACTTTGATCTTCAAAATATAGTAAATTATACCATCAACCCTTAACGCATACCAAGATAGGACAAGCGATGTCTTCTTATCAAGAAGGCTATTAACATTCTCGAAAAACTATACGATCTTTTTAATAGTTCCATCGATTAGCATTAATATATTCTTTTTTAGAAAAATATTATACAATATCGCGGAACATTTCACTCGAAGGATTTTATTAAAGTAAAAAGTACGTCAAAATAAAATTACGCTCTGACCAGAAATTATTAACAGTCACTGTGTACGCTATCATTTCGTAAAAGCGCGTTATAATTAAATTTTATTAAAAGGATAATACCGTTAAACAGCTTCGAGGCAAATACTAAAAGTATCGGATAAGCGTTTTTTCATCCAGCAAAAATTCAACAAGAACGTACTGTAAAATGGTAAGAAACTTCTAAAATCCTTTAATATGTCAAGAAGTTGGCGTTCGAGTCTAAAGTGGAGATAAAAAAATGCTTGTTTTCACCGAAAAGGCGAAAGCTCAAGAGATCGTTTTAAGCGTCTTAAGAAAATTATAGCCCGTAAGCATGGAACGTTGAAAAAGTAAATTCGAAGAACAGAATATTATTTGGAGATTGTTTTATTGGGCATGCGCATAAAGGAGCGCAACCACCTCTCTATGAACGCTTTCTACATACGAAACGGTTGTGTGCTGAACAAACATCGGACCAATCTCGGTTCACTTCTTCCCTCGCAGCCTGCTTTCACGAATCTCCATCCCTGAAACCATCCTTTCATTCCTCCTGGTCGTGGGTTTTTCGACGCTTCTCTCGTGCGATTGAAAGTAAAGGGAGAGAAAAGAATTAGAGCGATGTTCATCGATTAGGGACGAAGGGTGAGAAAGCATACAACAGTGAAATAGCAAACAGAGAACTTTTTAGGCCTTTAGGCTTTTAATCATTTTTGATAACGTTAGAATCCCAAGGAGAAGTGTAACTGGAAGTCCGCTTTACTGCGGAAGGCAGAATTATGAAATGTAAATAAATAAATAAAGTAACTTTAGAATCTTCAATTTTTAATGATTTAAAAATCTCTGATTTTTAATAATTTTAGGATCTTTAAGAGAAGATTAATCTTAATAATTTTGGAATCTCTGGACAATTTTCATAATTTTATTGATCGATTAAAATGATTTTTGATTCCAAAAATTAAAGTTTTGCGTGAAATTTATTTTTATCAATATCCATAGTTTTTAACAACAAAACACGAGATTCAGTATAAAATAATTTTTGTACCATCGCGCCGGTGTGAAATTTTAAGCATGGACACTGTGTACCTGGAAAATAAGTCGAATACAGAACGTAAAAACGCGTAAAATAGGTTTGAAGTAGAAAAAATGAGGGTTGTAGAATTGTAAAGTGCTGTACCGAGCAGGATTTTTTATTCAAACGAAGTACTTTGTGGTCGAAAGTTTTACGGATTCTAAAGCGATGAGAGCAACAGGTCCCCTACTAAATGTTTCATATTTTTTGTTGAAGTGGTTACCACTTCTAAGAAAACTCTACATCTGGTCTTTTTTAGTTTTCTCAAGCACTGAAGCCATCGACAGCGCGTAGACAAAAGACTGCGACGAAGTCAGGCCATAAACAGTAGACAGGCGACGTTGGCTTCGGGGTTTTCAGTTATTAGGTAACACAGCTAGCGTGCGGATCTGGACCAGCTCAAATTGTATTTTTACTTATTACACTTCTATTTAAATATATTTTCTACCTTACAATTTATCCACGTGTTTTCTCTGTTTACACACCGAATAACCTCAACATTTTTAACTAATTGTTAAGAATTTCAAACGGATGAGATAACCTCGTTAAAGACCGTAGAGAATTTTAAAGTTTGTCGTTTTGTATATAAAATCTGATTATAGACGGTCTCTACTGATACCATCTTTAATCCTAAAGATCTTAATCTTCTTCTTTGCAAATCAATTAAAAATTCTTTCAAATAAAAACTATTTATACTTATGTAAATTTTATGAATTTATAAATATATTTAAATTTGTTGTGGCCAGACACGAAGGCCTAATGTAAAATAAACTGCCTTGCATAACTTACGTGTAATAACAGCTGGACAAATCTTTAATTCTGTGGTTGACGAGGAAAAAAACAAAAAATGTTTATCACGGAAAACGTATAAATATAAACTCGTTGATTCGATAAACGCAACAACGATGAGCCTTTGCGTCATTCTTATGCCAATACTATTGATCGAACTGAAAGAAGCTTTCAACACGTTGAATGCTAGCTTTACAGGGATTACCCGTGGCGCCATAATGAATTCTTTATTATGCGATAAATGTAACGGTGAAATATTATAGGTCTATATTTCATGTATAAATAAATTTATTTTTATATGTTTTATACTGTATTAATTTCGTCACGCCGTTGTAGTAACGATGGTGATAATGAACAATCGACATTTGTTCAAATTTTTTGATTTTATTTTTACCAATCTTGGCACTCCGGTTACCGGTGACCTCCATGGCGGCACCGACAAGTTGAGTGTCGGTGACCGATGACCCCCGTGGCATGTGACATGCTAAAATGAACGCGGTTCCGATCAGTCCTTGAAAAATTGCGTGATTCTCGTTTACAATAACATCACGACAGAAAAGTAATTTCAGATATAAAATATCTCAAGTTTTACAGTTTAGGTGTTAGATGCTGTGAAAAATTGAAATAGAATAAAATTGTCTAAAATATAATAACATAAGTCCAAACGAAACGTTTATGAGTCATTCGCGATTCGATGACGTTAACTAAGCATTACATGCTATTTCCAATGAAATTAAGACAAAGTACTGTATAATTAATTTTATCGTAAATTATGTATCCCATGAAACAATGGAACGAACTGTGAAACGCGAAAACTGGAAAATTTCAATCTTCTCCTTCCATCGTTTTTGAAAGCAGGAAAATCGTAATTCAGAATGGAAACATTGTAAACACGATATTATGTTCATAGAATTATCAATTCGAGTAGGTACATGATTTATTGTAACGTAAAACCGGACACTAACGATGATCGAGCATAATTCCCTTTCGCATAATTACTCGAGTTCTCTAATAAACGTTCACTAAATCAACCAAGGTTGCTCGTTCGATTGAAACGAAAAACCATTCGAATAAATAGTCTGAACGTTTAAAAAGCGGATCGAGAGGCAAGTTATATCAAAGTTTCCACGAAAAGAACCTACAAACGTCGCTAATAATCGCTGAGAACGAATCACCAACCAAAGCTAACGCGTTTGCAGATCGTGTTACGATAATGACGCGCTACGTCAAACCATTTCGATCTTAGATTTAAGCGAAGTTTTTTCTTCCTCATCTTATATTCATCTATCGGTATATTGATTCTGGATAATGGAAAAAGTCACGGAACTGCGACCAATAGAAACTTGTTAACACGTTGCGAGAATTCTTTTTGTTCTTTCGTCCTATTAGAAGTGGATCAGCGAGTATTGATCGATGAAATAAAGTAATAGGTGCAGATGGAGCTTCACTGAAAGATCGTATAACACTGTCGTCTAGTTGATACTTCCATGGACCCAGTTTCGATGGATATACTTTGATGTAAAACGCGACTCATTACTTCCATCGAACCACGTTTACCGTATCGTGCAACTATTTTCCTGGAACTGTCCCATTTATCGCCGGTACTCGTTAAGGAAACACTTCCTGTCCTTGGCTAACCCGGTCGTAGAATGCCTCCTGAATGCTCCGTGATATTTTCGGAAATTCTAGGGAATTTGAGGTCACTTGTAATCGTTGTTCGTGACGTTACACGTCTAATACGTGATTCTTGTTTAGACACGGATTGATATAATGCAGAGATTTTCAATTTTTGTTCAACCTACCGCGCGCCTAAACTAATTATCCAGCAAAATTCTGCTAAAATTCTATTGAAATTCTGGTACGTTAAAAAATACATTATATTTGATTTAACATATGCCATATGCTGTATAGCTATCGTTATGTTTATTTTCTTGAACGCGTTCAATTTTTATATATTTTGCTTTAAAAGATAGATTGAGATGTACGAGGTAATGTTTATTCTTTGTAATGTGTTATTTTGTATTGGCACTGTTGGAGGAAAACACTCCACTCTTCCAGGAAAATTCTACGTCTGCTCTACTGTTTAGTTTTCCTGATTTTCGAACCTATTAAGCATTATCTATTACTAAATTAATTTGAAGGGCCTTCCAGACCAATAGCCTTTTCTGGAATATGCCTTGTGTAGATGGTGCAGCGAGATGTAAACAAACTGGATTTTTGGAATTATAAATACCATAGGCCCATGGCTTCGGGGCTCTATTGTAATGTCACGCTGCCAGCGTGCAGATCTGGATTAGCATACACTGAACTTATACCGTTATACTCGAATATATTTCTGTTACACATTAACAGAATACAGATAACCCCAACAGGTACAATTTTTCTCCAACGATGTTATTTAAATGGTTCATGTTGTTGACAATTTTTTAATCCGTGAAATTCCTGTTTTAACCATTTTAAAAGATTCAATTTATTTTACCTAGTTGGTCACCGATAACCACCGTGGCAACTAACGTGTTAACGGCGTGAAAAATTAAATTAAAGCAGAATCGTGAAAACACTGTAAATTCCCACCGATAAAAATTCAAAAATAAATGTACCAAACAAATATCGGTCTTTTAAAATCAACGTCTAAAATACATGTACAAATCTCAAAAAGTAGTTTCCACGATTTTCTCCAGGAACTAATAGAAACAGCATCACTACTTCCCTTCCAAAGTCCAATCGATTCGAAACTCGTCAACTTTCAAAATCCACCTTAGATTCCCTTGGAAAACAAAAGCAAAAAAAAAATCATTTGTTTGAAGCAATTCAGCAAGGTTAGCCCGCGAAGGGAAACTCAAGATAAAGTGTTTCTCCCTAGTGGGAAGTGTGACGACGGGCCTCCGGCCGCGTTAACGATGACACGTACACATTTCCGGCACGCAACGTTTGCCTCTCACCTGATTACAACACTTCATCGTTCATCTTTGTTGATGTCTCCAGAAAAAGTTTTAATCGATTAATATTATTGTTATTATTGTTGTTATTATTATTGTTGTTGTTATTATTATTATTGTTGTCGTTGTTGTTGTCGTTGTTGTCGTTGTTGTTGTCGTTGTTGTCGTTGTTGTTGTCGTTGTTGTTGTCGTTGTTGCCGTTGTTGTCGTTGTTACTAGTATTGATATAATTTTGTAACGTCTCATGGAGAATCTTTTCGAGTGCCATGAAACATTACAGACGATGCACAGGACCCGAGCCTAAGATTTGTAGCCTTGATAACCGGCCTCATGAATTATTGATGAGACATTTGAATTCATTTGAATGGCACGGCACAAAATCGCGAAGAAATCTCCGAGTATCGACGAGAGGATATCATCGCCTGACCTATCGTCATCCTCGTGCGATTCGTGAACCTGCATCTCATTTTTCTCTGCTTCTTTATGCCAGTTAATGCCACTAAAACTGCCGCGTGATCGATTCTCTGCCAATTTTGGGGAAGAGTTTGCTTTTTCTTTGACTTTGGTCTTCGCTGAACTTGTTAGCGAATCTGTTTCGCTTTTAGTGGGCGTAAGAAATAATCTAAGTATGGAATTATTTGAATAATCCTTCAGTTGGGTATTATTTTAATAATTCTTCAGATAAGATTATTTTAATGATTTTTTCAAGGGTTGGAATAATTTCAATAGTTTCGCAAAAGACATTTTTCTATTTTAAGATCGTTGAACGTTATATAGAATATTTTATACGATCGCTGGCGATTCCTGAACTTGCACGCTATTTCCTTCTTCTTCTTCTTTCTCTCGCGGGTTACATCATTGGAACTTTCGTGAAATCGATTCCTCGCTATATGTTGACTCGTGTGTAACTTCTTCTTTATTCTTTCTAAACTTCGTTATTGAATCTTTTCCTGTCTTAATGAATATAAGAAGGAAGTTAAGTAATGTCAATAGAATTCTTGTATGAGAGATACCAATACATCCTGTTATTAGACTTTCATTATTTAGAAGAATGAAAAAAGAAAAAAATAATGTTAACTCAGAATGAAGATATATCGATGTCTCAAGTCGTGTCATGTGCGATGATTCGAGAAATGAACAAATGTTATATAAATTACTTGAGCTAAGGAGGGCTGTATAATTCCAAAGATATTAAAAATCGTAATTTTCCTCAAACCGCCCTGCAATTATTATTTCACTTAAAAGCTAATTAAATTATACACGATAGTTATTACTAATACACGCGATCGCTCATGGTAATTATATCTTTCAAGTTACGACGAGATAAAAAATTGCTTCAACCTGATAGACTCTATTTAACCAATCGCAAGTTGATTAAAATATTTCCGCCAGGACTTGTTTACAATATCGATTGCAATAATTCCCCATGATCATGAAAAGGAAAAATCGCGTCTCTGTCTCACCTCCTGTTCCACGTGCGCGATCGTTTTCTTCACGACGTACCTGGAAAAAATCGTCGATACTACAAATAACTGATTTTTTTCCTCTTTCGTGTAATATCAATCCATGAGCCAGCTGAGCGTATCCAACTCGATATTTCCAAGGATACCTGGCTGAAAACGCATAGCAGTAGGGAATAAATGGAATTACAGTTATCGAAAATCGTAGAAAACAAGCCCGAAGAGCTATCTGACGTCCATCGGTGGAACCCGCCGAGGAACGGTCGACAAACTTCGGAAATGTGGTCAGTCGAAGCTTGCTTGATCAACAATAAGGGACAGGGCATGTCCTGAAAATTGATCATGGACGAAGGGGAAATAATTAATGTACAATATATCCAGTCCATATACAATGTATTAAAATTACATACGTCATGATTAACGTCTAACTGTTAAAAATGTGATGGCAATATGGGGGAATATTTTTCGTAATTGACAGAAAAGCTTTAACCATTTAATCATCGTTTATATAGATTTCATAAAAAATTCAAATGTTCTATAATTAAGTAAATAAATTGCGATTAATACACGTTTAACATGATATCAACGTACATTTCGATCGAATAAAAGCAAACTTAATTTTACTAGCTAAAAATGTGCTTAAGGTAAAGTTAGTCCTACTAAAAGTTAGTCAGATTAAGATCATCGAATTTTATTGCATTCTAAATTACCTTATTTTGACGATTCGATATGCGTACGAAGAAACATGAATATAAACATACATACAAAAAGACATATGCTTATGTGCATGCATGTATGTACATGTAAGTACCGTACATGTATGCACGTGTACCGTTCAACGGTACAGTCACCTGTTTTTATGCCGCAGATACAAGTAATTAACACCGTATGAGTTGTTATTCGCCTTCAAGACAGATTAATTACAATGCAACTTGTTCAGAACAATTTGGAGCAGTTATAGAATGTTGACATTTCGACCACACATGCACGCTGCTGTACAAGGAATTGCTTCATACGCGAGGAATTGCACTGTCCTCCTCGCGCGCACGGCTTCTCCGAATCTCTTTCATCCACAATAAATTATTTCCTTTTACAAACAAACCATCCATTTTAAAATCGTATTTAGCGTTGATGAAATTTTAATTACTCGCCGTGAAAACGTCGCGATTGTTTTCGACACCCCTCTTTGCCGGGACAAGAAACGATACAATCAAGAATTCCTTCGTATACGGAAAAGAGGGTCATACGCGCACGCCATAGCTGTACATTTCTACGTCTTCCCTTTTTTACCGACGACTCACGTAATTGTTGCGTGCTAACGTTCTAAAATTGGACCAATCAACGATCCTTTAATTACTCGTCACGGAGACTTGGCAATTGTCTTCGACACGTGCCTTTGCCAGGACAAAAATTATTCCATCAGAAATTCCAGATTCTACGGATAAGAAGGACACGCGTAAGAACGTCGTTTCCGTCATCCTGGTAACTAATTACTGATTCTACCTTGTTCGTTAATTGCACGATTTCTCGAGATTCTCGAGAAAAAAAGAAGAAGAAAAAACGGAACAAGAAGTAAAGGAAAACGATTCATACGCATACTACATAAAACTGATCGAATCATTTGAAAAATCCAAGCTGGCTCGAGGGGATTTTTTATCGAGAACGCCGGTGTAGTATCAACGTAGCGTCGCAGTAACGCAACGTTCAGCCATGCGACAGAAAAATGTATCACCATGAACACGAGCTTCTTTGCGTTTATCGACGAGATTCGTCTGACTGGCATTGAAGATGATCGATGCAACTCAATTACGGACCGAAGATACCTTCGCTTATTATTACTACTCTTGCTTGTTATTACTTCTTACTTCGTAGCAAACGTTTCCTGAATTTGTTTCGCAATTATCAAGTTACCATCGTAGTACGGTGTGCGATGGACAAAAATAGAAATAGTCGCTGTTCGATTTTGATCTCATTACGCCGATATGATATCGTCAGCGCGTAAGTAAGTAATATTATAATTGTAAACAATAATCGTCCGCGGAAGCAATAGAGGTTTGGTAAAATGGGAGGATTAGTAAAATCGTTAGCACATCAAAGTCTAATCACTTGAAAATTAGCTCGTTCACTGTACGTTCTTGTTTGTTAGCTCTTGTTAAATAGCGTTTGTTACGACTTAAATATGAAGAATTTGAGCAAAGATACGTGCAATTTTAATTTCTAATTAGAAAATTTCTTCCCCCCTTCAAAGAGCAATTTGAAAAATATCGTTCAAACCACCTTACATTAATTTTGATCGTTCTGTGTCAAGAAGGTATCGTATCACAAAGTTACATGCTATGTAACTTTCGTTACAAACTGCTACATTCGATGTTCATTATTTTTTTAGTTGGATCTTTAGTTAAAATTAAAGTTACACGAAAAGTCTGTTCTTCGCCGAATGTCAGCGCAATATCTGAAGACACGGAAGGGAAGATAAATGATTTCTGCATGACGCTCACGATAAAGTGGTAGGATTTATTTACTTAAGCAACACTTCTCACACTGATGTGTGGTGATAAACAAAAAAGCAAATATTCAAAATGTTTCGAGTCAGGGAGATACCAACAAAAATTTTATAAACAGGCTTTTACTCGTCAGATCTCCTGATATCAAGCTGCAGAGAGACTGCACGTTATATGCGTCTTTTATCTTCGTCGCGAGTGCTCGCCCAAATGCCGTACTGCGATGACATGGCGAATTTTTTTCTCGTTTAACATGTTCAAGTCGGGAGGATTTCTACGATTCCTGTTTTCCGCTCAGGAGAAAAAAAGAAAAAGGTGGAAACAATTTTCTCGCTTGATTTTTATTTCACAAATATTAATTCGTTATTGTTGAGAAGTATTGAAAAAAAAGTAAATAAATGATGTTGATACGTGCATCGATTTCGCACTGAAACGTGTTAATTTGTCAGTACATATATATTTACTGCTGAAGTTTATTTGTTTTTATATCTTCATAAATATAATTGAAAGACAATATCACAAATTATTTACAAATGTCAATGATCGCGTGGGAAAAACAGAACGTTCGTGATGAAATTGTCACCTGGTAGACCAAATGTATATTCTAGAATTATGGACATTTTTATGAATATGGAATATTTAGCAAAGCGCGAAGATAAATGTTTATCAATGGCAGATAACGCGAGAATAATCCGGGAATAATATGTTAAGAGAGAACACAATACAATTATTGTTCGAGTGGAGTATTTCATTTTATAGTTTCCAGAAGATTGATTTTCTCGGACAGGTGTTCGCGTTCGAATAAAAAATCCAGCAAATGGAGGTCGAAAATAGTATTTCTTACGCCATGGTGGTTGCTAACGATGTTCTGGTGTTCTATCGTTCATATCTTTAATTCATGTTTATAACGCTATAAACACTGATCGTTTATATGATAATATCCTAGAAACTGAAACGGAATTATCTTTCTAAGAGACGTAGTTCCTTCCGTCGATTTTATTTATAAATTAGTAATACTGACTAATCAAGATTATGGGAAATATTGCGATTGATTTAAGAACAATATAAGAGAATTGTAGTTTGTATAACATAGGCCATGAAAAGCAACAGGAGATTATGAAACTTGTCTTTAAGGGAGGAAAGTTTCACTTTGTTAAAATGCCATTCTTCAAAGTATGATTTTACTCGACGAATGAAAGAATAATGGTAAATTAGATAATATAGATTTAGAATAATTGAATAAAAGCTGTGTGGCATTTTATATTCTCCAAATAAACGAGAACAGAATTATAAAATAGAAAGGAATAAAAAGAATAGAGAGTCGGATCCAGAAAAATACTACAAATAAAATTAGGGTAGAGAAGTATCAAAATTAATGCAAGAGTGTATTAAAATTTTATCAAAGTAGGATATATTTTCCCCAACGGGAAGCAACATACCTCCGAGCGATTTGATTAAGAAGTCACTAACCAAAGTTCCCTCAACGAAAAGGTGGTGAACATCAAAGGAAAAGTTGGCAAAAACATGATGGCAGTTTCCGGTAAAGCACAATCTCGCAAGATCATTTTTTCGTCACGCACTAGCCCTTTCGTCGAACCCATTAGACTCCCTGTGGCCATGGAGCTAAATGGAAGGTCGAATTATAGAAAAAAAGGTCTCGGTTCCTTGTCGGAAATCGAAGAAAAATATACTGTAACTCGATCGAAAAAAAAGGAATGTACTTGCTAGAAAATACAAGAGACATGTTTAAAAGAAAATTGCAATTTTCAAATATTTTCCTTTATAAACTGTTGGTACTTTTTTACAGGATTGAAACGATCGATAGAGAAACTGTGTCAATTTGGTGCATAATTTATAAACGATAAAACGGAAGTATCAAGGATATATCGATTCAAGAACTCTGTCTCTTCCTATTATTTCTCTGACGTAGAGAGATGTCCTTAATTAAAATATTCCAAGTCGAACGATTCTGCGCATTGCTTCGTAAATGGACAGTATTTATCATTTTTAACGTGCACGCTGCAATGACTTGAAAGGGGAGTTCTGAGCTCTGTTTGCTCTTAACGGTGTATTAATATTCGATTGAAATGAGAATCTAGAAACAAAGGGAGAGAATATTTTTATCGCAATAAATGTAACGATAAACGAAAGGATACGCGTGCATGTGAGAGGAAAGAAAATGGATGAAAGCGTGCTTCAAAGAAACGATAAATCCCCTTGAAAACAAAGCCGATACGGATAAACTAAAAAGTTTTTTGAAAAATTCTATTAATGAAAAGGTCATAATGAATATATAAATATACATAAGTGGCAAGTGTATTCTCCAGTCAAATAATTATTAAAATTGTTAAAATTGTTAGAAATTGAAACAAAGTTCTTTAAAGCCATTATAATTACCAACTTACACGTAATTTATATTTAAAAAATTAAAACTTCCAATATAATTAACTTGTTTCGACCTTTTGCCTTACATGATTTTTTTCTTTTTTCTAAAAACATTCCACGGTCGGCGCATCAAACATAAAAAGAAGATTAAAAAGGAAACACCAAACAAATTTCACAAAGGACGTAACCTAACATACAAACACTCACCACCCTAAAGAAATAAATCAATCAAATTCGAAGATGGTATCCCACTGGTGGTAGCCATCCACATGCTATATTGCTATATCACTAAACTATAATATTTTACCAAATGTCCTACTGGACAAATTGTAAGATATAAATAAATAAATAATAGAAAAAAAAAACATTCCGATTGTTCCCTATTTAGATGATTGAACTATTTAACCATAAGCTATACACGCAATACTGTATAGTTACTAAACAGTATAACTAAAGTGTAATTAAAGGAAGCATAGCTAGCAAAATGGCGTTAAATGAAAGTGGCCGTTAAAAAGCAAAAGATACAGAGCGCGAGATAAGTAAAACAACCTAAGGTTTATTACACATCTCGAAATGGAAAAAGTCTGTTGAAACAATTGTTTAATCAACTAGTTAAGTAAGAGTTAAGTAAGAAAATGATATACCTGCCAAGCAGGACCGAAGCGAAATTGAAGGACGATTAGATAACATTTAACCGTGTCTTTTCGTCGAACTCGTTCAAGATCGTTTACGCCGGTGAACTTGAACTTAAATGTGTATTCGTAAAAAGCGAATGGAACCAGGCAGCCAGGATGGCCTTGCTTGCGGTCGTTTCATCCATTCATGGGAGTCACTTCTCTCGTCTTTATATAAAGAAACGATCGTACAAATTGCTTTTCGGCTCTTACCTTGATATACAGTTAACCGTCTCGCATCTAAACCTTCGAAATTGCACGTTTCTTCGCTCCATCCTGGAGAACACGACGTTGAAATAATTCTATGAAAATTTGTCAATATTTTTCGAGTCAAGGAAATCGCTAATATCTTGAAATTTAACAATTCAGAAAGACGAACAAAGAGAAGAAAATTATAAAGTTACTTCGAAAGAAGGAAAGTTACCATTTTTCTATTAATTTA
>NW_022883065.1:0-14166 GCF_011952255.1 Bombus vosnesenskii
TATCCTGCTATTATTATTAATTGGATATAGAACGCTGCTATATAATATTGATAGTTCAAGGAAAGTATTAAAGCAGTGAAAATTACAGAGTTGTAAGAAAGACGACGACAGAAGCAGTACAGAATCGCAACAAACGGACATTGCAAAAATAACTGTTGCTCCGCCTCCAAGGGTTTGCACCCCCCCCCCATCTGTTTTCAAAATTTCCTAAGGAATTATACCGCGCGTTATACACGAGCAAATTTCATGACTGTATGAAAACGTACTTCTTAGTTTCCTACTTTCTTTCATACTTCCCCATTCCTATTTTCGTTGTTAACGAGTTAAAACTATTATTCTCAATGTACTGTACGTATTAATTTCAATTCAGTGTATCCTACTAATATTATTAATTGGATATAGCACGCTGCTATATAATATTGATAGTTCAAGGAAAGTATTAAAGCAGTGAAAATTACAGAGTTGTAAGAAAGACGACGACAGAAGCAGTACAGAATCGCAACAAACGGACATTGCAAAAATAACTGTTGCTCCGCCTCCAAGGGTTTGCAACCCCCCCCCCACCTTTTTTGAAAATTTCCTAAGGAATTATACCTGTCTGTATACCCCACCAAATTTTATGAGCGCATGGAAACATACATCTTAGTTTCCTACTTTCTTTCATACTTCCCCATTCCTATTTTCGTTGTTAACGAGTTAAAACTATTATTCTCAATGTACTGTACGTATTAATTTCAATTCAGTGTATCCTACTAATATTATTAATTGGATATAGAACGCTGCTATATAATATTGATAGTTCAAAGAAAGTATTAAAGCAGTGAAAATTATAGAGTTGTAAGAAAGACGACGACAGAAGCAGTACAGAATCGCAACAAACGGACATTGCAAAAATAACTGTTGCTCCGCCTCCAAGGGTTTGCAACCCCCCCCCCACCTTTTTTGAAAATTTCCTAAGGAATTATACCTGTCTGTATACCCCACCAAATTTTATGAGCGCATGGAAACATACATCTTAGTTTCCTACTTTCTTTCATACTTCCCCATTCCTATTTTCGTTGTTAACGAGTTAAAACTATTATTCTCAATGTACTGTACGTATTAATTTCAATTCAGTGTATCCTACTAATATTATTAATTGGATATAGAACGCTGCTATATAATATTGATAGTTCAAGGAAAGTATTAAAGCAGTGAAAATTACAGAGTTGTAAGAAAGACGACGACAGAAGCAGTACAGAATCGCAACAAACGGACATTGCAAAAATAACTGTTGCTCCGCCTCCAAGGGTTTGCACCCCCCCCCCCTCTGTTTTCAAAATTTCCTAAGGAATTATACCGCGCGTTATACACGAGCAAATTTCATGACTGTATGAAAACGTACTTCTTAGTTTCCTACTTTCTTTCATACTTCCCCATTCCTATTTTCGTTGTTAACGAGATAAAACTATTATTCTCAATGTACTGTACGTATTAATTTCAATTCAGTGTATCCTACTAATATTATTAATTGGATATAGAACGCTGCTATATAATATTGATAGTTCAAGGAAAGTATTAAAGCAGTGAAAATTACAGAGTTGTAAGAAAGAGGACGACAGAAGCAGTACAGAATCGCAACAAACGGACATTGCAAAAATAACTGTTGCTCCGCCTCCAAGGGTTTGCACCCCCCCCCATCTGTTTTCAAAATTTCCTAAGGAATTATACCGAGCGTTATACACGAGCAAATTTCATGACTGTATGAAAACGTACTTCTTAGTTTCCTACTTTCTTTCATACTTCCCCATTCCTATTTTCGTTGTTAACGAGATAAAACTATTATTCTCAATGTACTGTACGTATTAATTTCAATTCAGTGTATCCTACTAATATTATTAATTGGATATAGAACGCTGCTATATAATATTGATAGTTCAAGGAAAGTATTAAAGCAGTGAAAATTATAGAGTTGTAAGAAAGACGACGACAGAAGCAGTACAGAATCGCAACAAACGGACATTGCAAAAATAACTGTTGCTCCGCCTCCAAGGGTTTGCACCCCCCCACCTGTTTTCAAAATTTCCTAAGGAATTATACCTGTCTGTATACCCCACCAAATTTTATGAGCGCATGGAAACATACATCTTAGTTTCCTACTTTCTTTCATACTTTCCCATTCCTATTTTCGTTGTTAACGAGTTAAAACTATTATTCTCAATGTACTGTACGTATTAATTTCAATTCAGAGTATCCTGCTATTATTATTAATTGGATATAGAACGCTGCTATATAATATTGATAGCTCAAGAAAAGTATTAAGGCAGTGAAAATTATAGAGTTGTAAGAAAGAGGCCGACAGAAGCAGGACAAAATCGCAACAGACGGACATTGCAAAAATGTCTTTTGCTCCCCCTCCAAGGGATTGCACCCCCCCATCTGTTTTCAAAATTTCCTAAGGAATTATACCTGACTTTATACCCGAGCAAATTTTATGACCGCATGAAAACATACTTCTTAGTTTCTTACTTTCTTTCATACTGCCCCATTCCTATTTTCGTAGTTAATAAGTTAAAACTATTATTCTCAATGTACTGTACGTATTAATTTCAATTCAGAGTATCCTGCTATTATTATTAATTGGATATAGTGCACTGCTATATAATATTGATAGTTCAAGAAAAGTACTAAAGCAGTGAAAATTATAGAGTTGTAAGAAAGAGGCCGACAGAAGCAGGACAAAATCGCAACAGACGGACATTGCAAAAATGTCTTTTGCTCCGCCTCCAAGGGTTTGCACCCCCCCATCTGTTTTCAAAATTTCCTAAGGAATTATACCTGACTTTATACCCGAGCAAATTTTATGACCGCATGAAAACATACTTCTTAGTTTCTTACTTTCTTTCATACTGCCCCATTCCTATTTTCGTAGTTAATAAGTTAAAACTATTATTCTCAATGTACTGTACGTATTAATTTCAATTCAGAGTATCCTGCTATTATTATTAATTGGATATAGAACGCTGCAATATAATATTGATAGCTCAAGAAAAGTATTAAGGCAGTGAAAATTATAGAGTTGTAAGAAAGAGGACGACAGAAGCAGGACAAAATCGCAACAGACGGACATTGCAAAAATGTCTTTTGCTTCGCCTCCAGGGGTTTGCACCCCCTCATCTGTTTTCAATATTTCCTAAGGAATTATACCTAGCTTTATACCCCAGAAAATTTTATGACCGCATGAAAACATACTTCTTAGTTTCCTACTTTCTTTCATACTGCCCCATTCCTATTTTCGTAGTTTGTTACGTCGCGTAACACTCTACCTAGCCGATGCCACACACCGCAGGCAATATGGCAACCAGATGTCTTCGTATACTCGCAGCGTATCCTCCATAGTTTCAAGGACCTTCCATAAATTTCATAGATTTCCTAGAAAAGGTCCTTCAAACAAAACAAACATCTGGTTCGGAAGAATTTCTAAAGACTATTGTCTACCACGGCGAAAAAGGGAAAGTTAGTTTTTGTCACGTACGCTGCAACTTTCCTCCCACTAACCACTTTCTCTCGAGGGCGGTTAAGACCCTTCGTCTAACCAATTAAAAACGAAGCCTATTCCCTCACTCTCCTAAATAACATCGGCACCAACAAATCCGATGGTCCCGTGCGCTAGACACACCCATCCTTAGCTTTCCTCCGACACAGCACCGTCACCCGATTTCACTTCTTCTACATCGTTGGAAAAGTCAACTAATAAGTATACCGCTAATGCCCATCGGGCAGTCTAACCATAACGCGAGAGTCGGTCTCGGTATTGGCGAGCCTACATTTCCTCTCCTAAATATCTTATAGTGCTACGTCCACTAATACACTAAATCTAATTATAAGAGCCCTGCTCTAACGTACATATGTATCTTATCTTCGTGCGATAAGTGATTATCTATCTATCTATGCTCATCAGTGTAATCTAAGTGTTGGAAATATATAATTTATAATTCTGTGAATCACAGTGTTATACAAACTCAATCACTCCTATTATCTCACCGGAAATCAGGGGATCGATCAAGTCGTGGTGTCGATTGTTATAATCGTAACGGGAATTTACGACTCCCGTTGACGTCTCTCCTAGCGACTACGTCTCCCCGCGATTGGTCGAATAAACATTGTGATTGGTTGATTTCCTGCTGCTATATTCGGTTTCGCCGAGAATCGTGAACACGTACGCTGGAAGCAATGCGGGGTAATTATTTAATTTGTTTCATAATATTATTTAACATATATCGTGAAAAGTTCTGAATATTCGGATTCTTCTGTTATCGTTTCATCGTATGTTAGCATTATCAGCTCTCGATATCGAATTGACAAACAGAATTTTTCTCATACAAAGTAAGTCACATTAAGTATATGTATATGTATAGTCGAAGCGATGCAATTAAAAATTTTTCCATTTTAATTGGAATTATTTATCACAGACATTTTACCGAGCATTCGTGTTATAAATCTTATACATATATATATGTCGGAGATGAAAGAACACCGGAGTCTGTAATTGAACAATTGTAGTTATTCAATTCGATTGTAATTGTTCGAGAGTTGTGATAATGAGCTTGGGCTCGAGGCGGCAGTCAGTCGCCGAACGTAGCCGCGGTCACGGGATGAACGCTTTGTCCAACAAAGGTATGGAGTAATTCTATAGCTCTCCTTAAAAGAAATATTCGTGGCGACACGCGACAGAAAATATTCCAACGGTCTCTGTCCCGTGGCTCGCCACACGCAGACCCTATTCTTCGAGGAAGATGATTGCCAGATGTCGATGCGTCTCCACAGTACGTGATCGGCTAGCCCGAGGGCCCGTTATAAATCTTAAGGTTTAGTTAACTAAAGTCCTTCAAACAGACAAACAGTCTTTGTCCCAACTACGGGAAGATAGGGGAGACATATTTTTCAACGAGCGGCGTCCCCCACTAGCAACTTTCCCTCGAGGGCGGCTAGCATCTTTTTCTAACCACCGATATGGAGATTGACCAATTAGCAGCAACGCCAATTTCCCTTACTTTCTGAACGGAGGCTTTTCTAAACGAATCCGATGATCTCGTGTCCTTAGACACACCCCATTATAGTTTTCCTCTGTGGCATGTTCGGGACGGGAAGGACATTCTCGCTCGCGATCTCATTGATGAAAGGAGTAACTCTTTACGATCAGTGAATATTACGCGTCCGACTTAGATTTTGTGAGTACGTTCATCTATCATCCCGTCGACCGCGGATTCGTTATTGAACCTAGGATCATTGTCATTAGTTTCTCGAGTACCTAACTACCGCGGTTACTTGTCCGGTTCTATAATAATCGTATTTGCACTAGTCAATGTCTTCTCTATTGCATAACGACAACGTGTAACCCAAACGAAGATTCGTTTCACGCCCCTAACCCTAATTCCAATGTAAACCCGACAGCAGAAGTGGGATCAGTACCGGTTATAACAGTGCAAGAGCTTACGACCATCGTGCGCGAGTTAATTCCGTCGCTAGTGCAAAAATCGAGTGTGGAACCTAGCAATTTTTCGACTCCGCTGCCTGGTGCGCATCTACCAATCTGATTATGGAGAAAGATCCTTTACAGAGCAGTGCCCTGAATATAATTTCAATACCGAGTGTCGAATTGACTTCTACGTAGTGGAGGCGCTAACTGGTAGATCAAGCAATCCGGGTGAGTCGTTTCCATTTTACCCCGATTTCGGAGCCGAGTGTTCGCTAATTGAAGAATCCGTAGTCTTGAGAATTTCTGGCAAAAGAACGATTGATATAGTAGTAATGCGAGGAATAAGAAATATCGGTACTAAACGTATCGCTCAAATCTTGTCCGTTGCAGGCGTCGGTGGTTAGAGATAAACTTTTCATGTTCTCGCTGATAGTTATTTAACAATACGATATCGCGATTACTCGTTAAATTTTAAGCCAAGATTTTGACGTAATATTACACAAAATAGCCTCGCTATGTGTAAAACAAAAATAATTAATGCCTGTAATAAAACCGCTGAAAACGAGATCGATGTTAATGAAGTTGACAATGAGGTACGTGGTAGCGATAAAAGTCGATTAATCTTTCTTTTCGAAAATTCAGAGATTCATCCGTTACGGGTTCCCTACGTACTCGTACAAAAAATACAGGCCAGTTAGAAGTACAATTAATTGATCCTAACATCGCCGTACAAGGAGTCCTAATAGACTTCGCGAGCGCAGAATAGTACGTGATAGAACAAGCGACTTAATTACAGCCAAAAATCATAAAGCCTAGTAATTCACCGTTCGCGAGCCCTGTGTTACTCGTGAAGACGAACAATGGTTCAGATACATGATAGGTAGATTTTCGAGAACTAAATAAATATACGGTCGCGGATCGGTATCCTTTACCCCTCATTGCGGATCAAGTCGCGAGATTGCAAAAGCGAGATATTTTATTATTCTGGACATGGCCGGTGTGTTTCTCCAAATCCCTGTTCATCCTAATTCTAGGAAGTATACAGCATTGATTACGCTCGATGAACAATTTGGATAATAAGTTGTTGTTTTCTTCGAATTCTTTTGTGCCTTTGTTCGATCCATTCGATGTCCTTTATTTGCATAACATAAGTGCGTGCGCGTTTAATGTTTCTTCCGGAAGTCATTTTCGGGATGGCGATACTATGCTGACCCCGTCGAAAATGGGGATTCTTATACTTTCGGACAACCCTAATAATTGTGCAGCTCATACTTGCCTAAATATTCTAATATTTATGTTCTTCCTTGCTTCAATTTTGTAAACCATCAAAGCGTTTAGTACGGAAATCCTCAGGAGTAGTCGCGTGCCAAGTCTTCTGTAGCATTTGACCCTTTTTAATTGCGGTGACATAAGAAATCATTTGGTCGGAGTGATCTGTACTACACTTTCCTTCGTTCCATTTAGCAGCGGCTGCTGATTTCGAGGTTGCGAACAAACGAAACGAGAGATCATTCTTGAGATTCCTTTGAAAACACGTATAACAGCCAACGTGCCATTCTTACGTTGTCGTCTATTTGGATGATCCCCTAATTATTGCCGACTCGATAGATCAAGCTCTAAAAGTATTGCACACCGTACTAGATACCCTTCTAAAAGCCGGATTCTCCTTTAACTTTTCAAAATGTTCTTTTCTAAAGGCATCGGTACTCTATTTGGAATATGTAATTTACGACGGAGAAGTTCGTCCCAATCCGGGTAAAATGCACGCCTTGAGTTCTTTACCTGCGTCAACGACCGTCACACAGCTCAGGCAGTTCATAGGTTTAGCCCTTTATTTCCGAAAATTCGTCCCTAAATTTTCACGGGTAATGAAACCCTTGTATGCGCTTACTTCCGATAATAAAAACATGACTTGGACAGATAGGCATGGAAAAATAAGGCAAAAGGTAATTTCCGCCCTGACCGACGCGCCGGTGTTAATGGTATTTGACCCGAACTACCCGATAGAACTTCGTATCGACGCTAGTTCGGATGGATATGAGGTTATTTTAATGCACAAGATTGAAGGTAAAAATAGAGTAATAGAATATTACAGTATAAGAAGTAGCCCTGCGGAATCTAGGTATCATTCTTACGAACTAGAAACGTTAGCAGTTGTGAACGCCGTCAAGCATTTCCGTCATTATCTCCACGGACGAGAATTTCTTGTCGTCTCCGATTGTAATCCTTTGAAGGCATCCAGTAGTAAGGTAAATTTAAATGAAAGGGTTTACAGGTGGTGGGCTTACTTACAAACTTTTACTTTTGACATTCTGTACCGGGAAGGTAAACGAATAGCCCACGTAAATTTTGTCTCGCGAAATCCCGTAGACTTGGATCACCTTACGATCAACGAAGTCATATAGAGAAGGAAATCAATCTGACCGAAATCTCCGAAGACTAGCTATTAGTGGAATAACGTCGCGACTCCCAAATTTCTGGGATCGTCAATAAATTACAGAACGAAGAGCTCGCGGAAGACGTCGCGAATACGTATGAGTTGCGGTCCGGTACCCTTCATCGTAAAATACAGAGAAAAGGCAGAACTCTCTGCTTGTCCATTGTCCCCAGAGGTTTTAGATGATCTGTTATTAACCATGTGCAACAGTCAGTTATGCACTTAGGTTGGGATAAAGCGCTTGAGACACTGTGCGAGTGTTACTGGTTCGAAGGAATGGCGGAGTATGTTCGCGAATTCGTAGAGAACTGTCACGCTTATCAAGTTTCGAAGGCCAGTTCAGGTAAAATACGAGCTGAATTACATCCTATACCTAAGACCAGCATACCTTGGCATACAGTTCACGTGGGCATAACGGGCAAATTAAGCGGTAAAAGTGGTTCGAAAGAATATGTCATTGTTTTGGTCGACGTCTTCACTAAATTCGCATATCTGCATCATACTCGTAAAGTAGATTTCCTTAGTACCGTTAAAGCACTTACGTACTATATTTTTATTCGGCAGTCCCTGCCGGATAATAGCGGATCAGAGAAGATGTTTTACGGGCAAAGAATTTCCAGACTTTTGTCAAGATAAATACATTAAACTCCATTTAATTGCGACCGGAGCTAGTAAGGCCAACGGACAGGTAGAGCGTATTATGAGTACGCTAAAAAAACATGTTCACAACAATAGAAACCAACTGGCGGTCCTGGCAAAACGCGATCGGGGAAATACAACTGGCCTTAAATTGTACCACCAACCGCGTGACTAAGTCAAGCCCGTTGGAACTACTAATCGGTAAAACAGAGAGACCCTACGGCTTATCCCTACCCGACAATATCGAAGAAAGAGAAGTAAATATCTCCCATATAAGACAGCAGGCGATAAAGAATATAGAAGCAAGCGCCAAATACGATAAGGATAGGTTCGACGAAAACAAAGCTAAAATAGTTAGGTTCAACCTTGGCGATTTCGTATTACGCAAAAACGAGGAAAGAAATCAGACGAAGTTAGATCCGAAATTCAGGGGTCCATTCGTAATAGCAGAGACTTTGGAAGGAGATAGATATACCCTAAAAACCTTAGACGGCAAACGATCATATAAGGACAGACACGACAGACTGAGAAAAATGCCAGAAGGTTGCGTCCCTGCTGAGTTAGACGTCTGCGGTGATGACAACGGCGGTGATAATAACGATGCAGGTACACTGACCTCATTAACACTGCGTTGTGGTCATAATAATACACCGAGTGGTTTTATGTGCTTTTTGTTGTAACCCGTTGAGTGGGTTGATGTGCTTTTGTTGTAACCCGTTGAGTGGGCATACGTGCTTTCTGGGTGTAATGCACCCAACATGGCAATACGATCCAACAAACTGAGGTTCACCAGTGTACCAAATCGAAAATGATCTGTTGTGTCATTACGGTCTGACTGGCGGCTCACAGAACGCATCTAACACTTTGAATACAAATTATAACATTACAAACTCCTATTCTCTTTTATTTTTCTGTTGTCAAACCTCCGAACGAAACTTTGTTGTTGCACTGGACCCTTGACTTACTTGGACATTTAGTTAAATCGTAAATAATGTCAGTTGTATCGAATCTAATGTAAGAAAACACGATATTTTAGTTACACACGAGGACGTGTGATAGTCAGGATGGCCGTGTCGGAGATGAAAGAACACCGGAGCCTTTGGAATTTTGGATAATCCCGCAACATTGTAACCTAGAGTCTACTATAGCTGTAATTGAACAATTGTAGTTATTCAACCCGATTGTAATTGTTCGAGAGTCGTGATAATGAGCTTGGGCTCGAGGCGACAATCAGTCGCCGAACGTAGCCGCGGTCACGGGATGAACGCTTTGTCTAACAAAGGTATGAAGTAATTCTATAGCTCTCCTTAAAAGAAATATTCGTGGCGACACGCGACAGTAAACATTCCAACGGTTTCTGTCCTGTGGCTCGCCACACGCAGACCCTATTCTTCGAGTAAGATGATTGCCAGATGTCGATGCGTCTCCGCAGTACATGTTCGGCTAGCCCGAGGGCCCGTTATAAATCTTAAGATTTAGTCAACCAAAGTCCTTCAAACAGACGAACAGTCTTTGTCCCAATTACGGGAAGATAGGGGAGACATATTTTTCAACGAGCGGCGTCTCCCACTAGCAACTTTCCCTCGAGGGCGGCTAGCATCTTTTTCTAACCACCGATATGGAGATTGACCAATTAGCAGCAACGCCAATTTCCCTTACTTTCTGAACGAAGGCTTTTCTCGACGAATCCGATGATCTCGTGTCCTTAGACACACCCCATTATAGTTTTCCTCCGTGGCATCATCGGGACGGGAAAGGCATTCTTTTACGCGCTCCCGTCGACCAAAGAGTAACGTCTTTACGCTCAGCAATTATTTTTACGAGTCAGACTTAGATTCAGCGAGAACGCCCATCTGTCATCCCGTTGGCCGCGGATTCGTTATTGAACCGGAGACCACTGTCACTAGTGTCGCTGACGTCTCACCGCCGTGGTAGATTGTCAAACCTGTGTTATTCATACCTGTGTCAATAAATCGTATCTTCGTTACACCGCAACGATGGCTACCTTCAATGAAGACTCCTCAAACACCGACAACCCTATCCCCAATGTCATTCCGACATATATATCCACCGAAAATGCGCTCTTGTAGACAAACGCTCGATTCGCGTCATAGCTTTTAAAGCTTGTCGCATCTCAATCCGTTGGAAAAAGTTTTTCCTGTAGCATATTTTATTTTTACGAACCAACAAGGTCTTTGTTTATTTCCTTCTGTTTTTTGCTCCAATTTCCCCATTGTTTTTTCAAGGATAGTATTTCAGAGCCACTAGTCAAGTTTATTGTAACAATAAACGTACGTTTCGGAAACATTTTGTGCTGTGAAACAGAATACACTAAAGTTTGAAGGTCACATCGATTTTCGAAAGTTTATAAATGGAGGTGTATGACAGTATCACCAGCTGTTGCTGTCCAAGTAACTCCAACATCGAAATACTACAACGATTCCAATCGAAAACGCTAAGAGCCTTAATAGACGCGCCTTGGTATGTTACCAACGAAACCATCCATCGCGACCTCAAGATACCTACAGTCAAAGAGGAAATAGCAAAATGTAGCGACAGATATAGCAAAAGAGTCAACTAACACCGAAACCCCCTAATCACTGGACTACTCGATACGACGGATCAGATTCGATTTCTTTTTGCTACAGACATGCAAGAAATTCCGTGTTGGAGAGCGATGTTGCGAGTTCGAGTGCCTGGACCATCTGAAGAACGTTACCGGAACTGGTATAGTTTTTGTCGTTGATGATAAGAATTCCTCCACGACTCAGCAACAAGAGCTACTCTGGGTGATAAGCTTAATGGTGCTGTTGCGGCTATTTTAATTTTTCAACAAGGATCCAGATGGCGCCGTTGACGAAATTCTTTCATTATAAACGTCAACGATCAACATCAGCCATCAGGGAACGAAGAAGGTACGCTGTAACGTGTCTGAGTAATTATACCTCGAGGAGTACATACAGTTATGTAATGAAGATTCGTATGTGAGTGTTTGTTTTCTTATTTCTTTTCCCTTTGTTTCATTTGAATGGATTTTTGTACTCAAAGAGCGAGGTAAGATTACGTCAGATACGTTTTTACATATGCTAAAAAAATGGAAAATGATGATGATGAATCAATGACACGGAGAAAATTATAATCTATTGTATTGTTGTTATCTAATGGTGTTGTAGCTGACTGTATGGTGGATGTATCTAATGGTGTTGTAGTTGACTGTATGGTGGATGTATCTAATAGTGTTGTAGTTGACTGTATGTTGTTCAATATTGCTATGAAACTCTTCTGATTCATTGTCACTTATACGAAGAATGGAAGTATACGAAATTGATAAAATTATTAATAATATTTACGAAGAGAAAGTAAACTGTTGGATATATGACAAAATAATTCTATTTTAAATAAGAGACTGGTCAGCGTGGTTATTTTGTTTACAAAATCAAACGAATTTAATGAATGTAATGGTAAGGGAGTAACTATAAGTGGCTGTTAAACTATTTTTATGCTTGAAAAGTAATTCGCAAAGTAATGTAAAGCAGTACTACTGAGTTGTACATAACCTCTTTCAGAATTTGTTCTTAACCTCTTGCTTCATATCTTCCTTAATTATACTCTTCAAACTTATTGACTACTTCGATGTTGTTACGAACAGAAACTGATAAAATATTAATCTTAAATATAGATTGAAATGAAAGCTTGTCACGTAAATATATATATATATATATATATATATATATATGTACTACTTACTCAAACTATGGATCACATAACCTATACAAAAAAAAATTATTGTACACTATAAAGCAAGAGGTTAAATCTTTAATCTGTTAAGAATTAAATTTTTTATTGTAACTGCGAAAATTATAAAAGTACCAAGCGAAGCAAGTACGGAATATATGCGGAATATGAATCGCTCAACGAACCAAAGAGCGGCTCAGTGACAAAATTAGTAAAGTAAAGACCACAAATATTACAACATTATATTCTACCACAAAATAATTCTCTATACAAAAAGGTACACAACGAATCGATTTTTCACAACGATAAGAGTCAACAGAACCAATCAAGACCAGGCGAGACTCTCATAAGACAACGATATCAGAGGGATCAAATCAGCGACTTCAATCTATGTTACAGAGTATAGTTATCAAGAAAAATTGCTCTTTTCATGAAAAGCATGGTAATGATACTCTTATAATACATTGTATATCTGGCAGTCGGGTGTGCCCGTGGCCATCGGAAATGTAAAGACGACGCTTTTAGAAAGTGATAGCGCCATCGCGTTTTAAAAACGCGTTAGAAGAAGGACGGTTTCGCTATCCAAGGCGAATCGAAAAGTGTGCGTGTTGCGAGAATCAGAGTTGATCGAGACGTCGAAGCATAGAGTCGTTAGAATTGAGTTGCGAGTGTTGTCGAGTGTTAGAGTTGCTAGAGAGAGAGAGAGAGAGAGAGAGAGTTACCAAATAGTTGTCAAGTTATTTGTTGTAAATACGAGCGTTGCATTTAGTTTTCCTGTTAATCAAACATCGTTTCTCTGTCTAACTAATATCTGTATTTTCAATCCATTATTAATATATTCCGACATTACAAGTGGGGGCTCGTCCGGGATTGAATAAGACAGAGAAACGATACGATTTAAAGGAGCTATTTGTGCGGGAGTAGAAAAGAATAGAATAAAATGGCAAACGTTGAAGACGAACGATTGTCGGGTGAAGAGGATTTGACGCTGGAGGAGCTGAGGAGTAAGCTCGCACAGATGAATCTGCCTATATCCGGTGCGAGATCACTGCTGGTTGCCAGGTTGAACAGAGCGTGCAAACCTGGTCGATCTACTCCTAAGGATTCGAAGCGTGGCGAAGAACCAACAAACCAGCGAGATCTAAGAAGCAAGCAGAGAGCCGAACGCAGTCAAGAGGGAGAGGAAGACCTCGAGAAGCTGACGACGAAAGAGCTGAGAGAGCGTCTCGTTAGCTTGGGGTTGAAGGTAACGGGAAGAAAATCCGAACTACGCGCGCGGCTACAGGCGGCCCTAGAAGGAGACGATGTATCGTCGGAAGAAGAGAGTTCCGACGAAAGTGAAGGCGAGGACGATAAACAAGGCGCGCGAGAATACAGGAGAGGCACGCGAGGTATCAGGACCGCGATGAGTATCAGCAGAAGGTATGCGTCGGTTCGATGTTGAGTCTTAAAGACGTGGAAGACTCATTAGAGAAATTCAGCGGGGATGATCTGCTGAGTGTAAATCAGTGGGTGAAAGACTTCGAGGAAATGGCAGAAGTGTGTGGTTGGTCAGACGCCCACATGGTGACCTATGCTAAGAAATTACTCGCAGGCTCCGCTCAGGCCTTCGTACGACAAGAGCGATGCGCGAAGTTCTGGGCAAAGCTAAAAAAGGCGTTGAGGAATGAGTTTGAAAATGTAGTAAGCGACCAACAGATACATGGCGAGTTATCCCATAGAAAGAAGAAAGCAGATGAGAGTCTGCAACAATATATGTATCACATGTGCGGGATTGCAAAACAAGGGAGGGTTGATATGCAATCCTTGATAGACTACATTATTCAAGGCATTCCCGACGAGGTCGCGAACAAGACTGTGCTATACGGAGCCAGGAATATCGAGCAATTAAAAGAGC
>NW_022883066.1:0-21418 GCF_011952255.1 Bombus vosnesenskii
TATATATAATATTTTTCTACTATAATAATGATGGTAAAAATACAGAATATGACTTGTTCTTGGTTATAGTATTTTAACATGCCCACTGTGTTGCATTTATAAATTGGTTGGTGTAATTAATTATTTGCATTATACTTACCCAAATGTAACCAAAATGATTACGTTATATTTTATTATTGAATACATTTTTCTGTTCTGTTATAGAAATGTAACACATTTTTAAACTTTTAATCGTTAAAAAAGATATTTTTTCTTTTTTTTTTTAGTGTGTAATGATATTTACTTGATAATATATTTCCTTTTTATTTTCCTACGAATTTTATAAAAATTTGGTACAAAACGGATAGGTATCTATTTGCATCCCTTAAAAAATTAATTATTCAATGTTTCCAGTTAAAATAATCTTTTTTAAAATCAATTTAACGTGGATAAAAAAGAATGGCGTAGTCATGTAGTTACTACTTACATAACATTATTAATTACGACTAAGGATAAAGTAGACACGACCAAATAGTACACGACAAAGTAAATATATATGTACATTTCGCATAAGCATACGCATATGTACATAACATAGGCAGATACAGAATATCGAACTTCCTGTCCAACGTTTCTGTCCTGTGTTTCTTATGCCCTCTGTGATTTGTTATGGTGAATTATCATATACATTCCACTACTATACCTAATCGATAATGTCGCATACAACACGAAAATTATAAGATGGTCAGGTGGCTCCAAAAACACGGGAGATGAAAACGTATTGAATATCAGGTCTATCTTGTACTTAATCAATGGTACGTATTCAGTGGAAGCGGTTGTCCAGTCACATGTAGGAAGAGAAAGCGAGTGAGAATACTTAGTAATATTTATACAGTAATACAAGTTCGAAATGTAAACAGATGTATGATTTGAAATTATTAAAAGTATTATCACATTAGAAAGTTATAAATATAATTGTAAAAGTAAGTATCGTTCAAATTTTCTGCTACCATATATCATAACCTCTTTACCTTTTTGCATACGTGTGCTTGGTAGTTTTAATAAATATTATAAGCATTACATAGTGTTTTTTAACAGTTTTAATATTAGTATATTTTGTGATATTAGAATTATGTTTTAGATAAATTACCTTAAACGATAAATATATTATTTTTCAACAGATGTCAGTTGTATCTTCAAGGGTTAGTAGTGTCTCGTCGATTCTAAAATCTCCTGGAGTTAGATCACAACTTATTAGACAATCTAATAGAGTACATTTCAAACTTCCAAAAAATCTCAAAAGTATTATCTATAATTTTGAAGCTGGTAATGGAACAAAAGATTATGAAGATTTAATATGTATTCTACGAGATTCAAATATAAAGGTATTTAAGTAATTATTGAAATAGTTTATATTATCCTAGTTTTATTCGATTAAATATTATTTGATATTTCTAATTTGAATCTATTACTTTTCAATTTAGGACACAGATTTAATAGAATTTTTATCAAATGTAAGACAATGTATATCATTACTTGGTCCTATCCACAAAGTATTTGTAGAAACGCTTCTACAAATAAAATGGACAAACCGTTCTATAGATGTCACATCTGCTTACAAAGCATTTATTGAAGATTTAATTTGTATGCAAATTCATTATGCTAAAAATACAATAGACAGTTTAGTTGAACAATTTAAACCAGGTATATTTTAAGAAATTATTGTTATATAAGTGGCTCTAACGATGGATTATAACTAAAATTTTTATTTTGCGTAGATGAGGATAACGATGATGAATGGAAAAATGAAAAATGCAAAGAAGAAGATATTCAAAGATTAAATCATATACATAATGTCCTTCAAAAAATTTTGAAAGTTGTGCCAATGTAAGTATTTACTATATCATTTTTAGTATTTTATAAAATATGCTCTTCCCCCCCCCCCTCTCTTATAAATAATGTATGTATATAATTCATAAGTAAAATTTAAAAATATAATAATTTCTATAAAAATCTGTTTAAGGTCAAGCAAACTTCTATTGCAATCTCTTAGAGCAAGGTTCCCATATATTGTTCATGGAACTCGTACGCATGAAGTTTATGTTTATGCATTGATTCAAATATTAAGTTACGCACCACAGTTACGATCTGATATTCTATCTCTAATTATTAACAGGTAATATCGCTGTAATCTAATTTTATCATTTTAGGATGAAAAGTAAGTTCTTTATTGTAAGTGATTTCTGTTTCATAATAGGTTAATGGTATTAGATGTAAATATACCACGTTCAGAAATAGAAAATGAAGAAGATGAAGACTTAATGGACGATGCTAGTGAATGTAACAGTATACTTGGTAATGTGAATAATGTTGTTGAAGAAAATAATATAACAGAAACAGATGAAGTACATCCAATAGCTCATAAATTGGATATGTGTATGGAACTGATCCTAAAATATATGTACAACTGTTGTTTTATTAACGGAGTTTTGCAAGTGAAATGTTTAAGAAGTCTCTATTTTGATATATTGCAAATATTTGAAACAGTAATATTACCCACTCATGCGAGTCAATACGTGCAGTATATTATGTTCTATATTTGTAGTTTTAAAACAGCTGTTGCGGAGGCTTTTGTAGATTGGTTATGGCAGAAAGCATCTAATCCTAATGTACCCTCTATTATACGACAATCGTCTGTAGTATATATTGCTAGTTTACTTGTTGCAGCAACATTCGTTACAACTGGGTATGTTTTTAATAATGTAACACATAATACAAAAGGTATACATAAAGATTTTATATATTTTATTTTTATTAGGTTAGTAAAAGCAGTCCAATTTGAAATATCCAAATGGATACATGATTATATCAACATGCAGGATCATTCAAACTATATAGAGGATGGAAATAAAGAACACAGTGTATTTTATTCTGTTTGTGAAGCACTGTTTCTTATAATTATTAAAAGGCATAATGATTATCCTGATTCAAAAAAATGTAAATACATCATTTTAATGAAACAATATATACATCTTTTCTTAATTCTACTAACGTTCGATATTATTTGTTTATTTGCTTTCAGACATGTTATATTTACAAGAGTTGGATTTAGCGAAAATTATAACTTGTAAACTAAACCCATTGAAAGCTTGTCATCCTGAAATTGCACATAGTTTTGCAGAAATTACCCGAATATATCAATTGGCATATTGTTATACCGTAATTGAAAATAACACACGGAATCAACTACCTCTTTTCGATAGCAAAAAAGGAACAACACCTACAGTTGAAATCTTTTCCCCATTTAATACTTATACGTTACAACGAAGTGGACAGAGGATAATTCCTGTATTGCGTGATAACGTTAATAGCAGGGCACATAGAACAAGTATGAAATATAGAGGATATATTGAATACATGACTGAATATTAGATTTAGTTCTTAAAATTTAACACAGAATATGTTTTAATATACTCTGAATTCATTTCTGTGTAATCATCTTTTTAAATAAACCGAATATTTATAAAAACAATATTATACTGTTTTAGATCAGACAAATATAGTATTTCTAAAATAAATCTGGAAACTTGTATAAAATGTAAAATTTTAATTTAATAAAAAAGTAAATGAGATATACGCAAATTTGTTGTTATACTTATAATTTCTAAATATTAATATGTAAAATTTCATAATTATAGAAGTAGAATAAATATAATCTATAATTTGTATTAAATTTCTAATTACATTTAAATACATTTTATCTGTGAATTTTACTTCCTAGTTCCTTGTAAATTTAAAAACATGAACAATATATTTATCTTATAATTCATTTTCTCTAAAGATATTAAAATCTAAAAAATAAATCGTTTGTAACAAATTGTAGTATTATAACGTGAAATTTATTATAAACTTTTAAGAAATTTCCATTAGAAAGGTTTGAGAATTATTACCTATATTCATTATTAACTCTATTTATATGCGTGAATGAAGTAAGATTTTAACAATATAACGACTGTATCACTAAATAATGAACACAAATTAAGTATACGTTATATTGGCATCTCACAAAAACTGTAGTTGGCATAACATACCAAATTTCGCGCCGTTAATGTTTTAGAAAACCGGACCCGGAAATTCTACTTCAGTGACGCAGTGGCGTAATCTTTTGCGGTCTATCGGTTGCTTTGCGATTCTTTCACGTAAACGGTAACGTAAAATGGCGAATTGGAATTGTTATTTACTTGCGCGAACTATAGCGAAATAACTAGAATACAATCTAAGGAGTATTTACTACTGCCGAATTCGGGATTGTGTATTTATTTCTTCTTCCACAAACAACTGTAAGTATCATGGTTGTCAATTTAATAAAAAATTTATAACGTGTGCACTAGACGTCGATTCATATTCAAGTCGGTAATTCCGCATGTTTTTTATATGAAATTGACAATAAAATAGCTTTATAACATAGCAAAATGTAAATGTTCTTAGTGCTATTTCATTATAATTTTTGCTTAAGATAATTGAAATTTTGAAATAAGGTTATGGTAAAATTCTCAAACAGTTCTACCGTCATTTACTTCGCACGTTTAGATGTTGAATTGTAAATATATTTTATTATACATAGTAATATGTGTATTTCTAGTGCACGTGTTTACTTTTAATTTATTATTTTAATTTCTTAACGGATATATGGAAACCAGGTCGATTTGTTTCTTTGTTTTCTAGGTTATGATTCTGTGAAATTTAACTATTTCTCATAATTGAGATATTATTCCAAATTCTCATTTTGTATTTACAAGTGTAAAAACAATAATAATATTAGAAATCACACACAACACACACACGCGCGCGCACACACGCATGCACGCACGTACGCACACACCTACACGCACAGAGTAGAGATAATTTTTACATTCAATTTTATTCTGTACTTACATACTTACATATTATAATTCAAAATATCATATTAATTATTAACTTATATTACATGTGTTATAAAAACTTCAATAATTTATTAGAGATTTCCTCATCTGAATTTCAACATATCTCTTGTATTTAAATCTATTGAAAATTTATTGTAACTGTAAAATATATATTTAAATCATGTATTTTTATTGCATTGAGTAATAATTATTATAGTTATTGACAAAGTGATAATAAAAATATACAAATTTCCAAACAAAATATCTTAGAAACACATTCTTACTACAATGCTTATTTTATTAACAATACTTAACAATATTTTATTAACTATATTTTATTAACAAATTTCTTTTCTGTGTTCTATGTTTTCGATGATTTTTTGTACTTGATTAGATTTATATGGTTTTATACATGTATGTTGTGAACTATATTATTCACATTTATTCAGAAGTACTTTATGAGATTCTGTATAAAGCACTCTATGAACTATTTGAATATATTAATTAAAGGTAATTTTAATAAGTGGGGTGGAGAAAATAATTTTGTGAGAAAACTGTATTTTTATTATCAAAAGAATATTTTAATCACTAATATTATTGAATATGTTTATATACATAGCATGTCCTGTTTATCGGTTTACAAGCTATTATATCCTTAACTATTGCAAATACTAAAAAATGTTTCATATGAAAATTGTTTGATTTTGTGAGAGAACAAGATTTTTTTAGTTTTTTATTTAAAGGGATTTGCAATGCCAATATAATGTTTTTTAAATTGAACTACATTTTTTTATATGCCACCTGATGCATTCTTTAATTCTCTACAGGAAAGTACATATTAAAGAACTCGGGTTGAAAAATGATTAGTTTAAAATATATTTTAATTTCAATTTTGTAAAACTTATTGTTTGGAAGACAAAGAAATCGTAAACATAAAAACACAGCGTTGTCTTTTCTTGTCTTTCATATGATAAGTTTTACTAGATTAAAGTCAAAAAATGCATCAGATAATGTATAGAAAAATGTACACATGTAGTTCCATTTAAAGAAGTTACATTGGCATTGAAATTTCTTTAAATATGTAAACAATATCTTACTAAGTTTCCCCCATGAAATCAAACAACTTTCATATGAAACATTTTTTAGTATTTTCAATAATTAAGGAAATATAGCGCATGTACAAATAAACAAGATATACTGTATGTATATGTGTATTACATTTTTGTAAACAGAAGATATAAATATTTTATATTAGCGAAAATGCACAAAATTTTAGAAAATATTTAGACAATCATAAAAGTTTTAATTATATATAAATCGAACTATTATGTAAATTCTATTAGTTAATATTATTAGAGAATAGTGAAATCATTACTTTTTAATAATGTAGGAGTTTTGTAGTAAAGTAGGAGTAGTGTAGAGTAAAGGAGGAGTTGTGTAGTAGGAGTTTTTCTTTGTTAATGAAGTATTTATAGAGGACATTAAACATCATATTCTCAATAATATATTATTTACATTTTTATTAAGCTATTGCTATTGATATGAGAATACGTATTATATATATGATAATAGGACGTATCTCACAATGTGAAATAAAATAAACCTAAATATATTATGAAACTTCTTAAACATTGTATAGTACAGAAAATTGTGTAATTTAATATTCACATAAATTTGTCTGTATGCTATTTAAATAATTTCAAGATCATACAAATTCTCTTTCTTAAAATTTTGCATGCTACTATAAATTAGAAAGATATTTTTGTCTATAAGGTTTATTAGAATATATTCTTTACATGAAGAAAATAATAGCTTTTTATTGTTAAAATTGTAAATCTTTGAAGCACATGTTGTACAACAATTTTTATATAGTTTGATCTTGCAACAGAAATTTATGTTTAGATTTCATTTTTAATTGTGATGTGATTTAAGGTGGTTTTAAGCAATATTTAAAAAGCTGTGTGGAGGAGACTACTTAAGAAGTTTTACTTTATGTCTATTTATAAATAAAATAAAATATTTTTGGTATGCTTTCTATATTTATTAATGTTATATTTTGTAGTTCAATAAGATCTTGTTCTAGTTTATATATACATATATAATATATACCTATTTTAAACATCTATCATAATATACATGAAATGTAATTAAAAAAAAGATTTTATAAAATAAATGTAAAGTATTAATTTAAGAAAAAGTATAATTGCCATTCAGTTTGGGAATAAAATACTTTTTGCAAATATGTGATTTTTTATCTATAATTGGTATATGTAATTCTTTTGATATAGGTAAACAGTTCTATCATCAGTAATGTTATTATTCTTTGGTTTTACAAATCTGAACAAAAATTTAATATAATATGCATTCCAAAAAGCAGTGATGCAAATATATATTATCATTAACCAAGGTTAATTTAACCTGATCTAATATTACACTACATTTTTATTTTTAATGTTTGTTTATGTATTTTTATATTCACATTTTCTATGAAATAATAAAGCTTAACTTATGTAAACATATATCATAGAAAAACACAAGTAATCTTAAATTACTTTTAATAGGTTTTATTGTGCAGATACTAATTCATCGTTCTACAGATATGATACTGATGGACTGGTGTAATTTGGCATAGTAGTGACATTGATTCATTTGATCTACATTGATTGACAAAAAATCATATTTGCAAGCATTTAAGTCTTAAATACTATGGCACAATATTATAATTTCGTGACCAATGCCAGTGGTACATTAACACTTGAAGAAGTACAGAGAATTTGCTCTGTTGAGGGACAAAGTGTACAATTAGTTGTTGAAGACATAAATAATGGTGGTAATGGTTCTCAACAATTTTTGGCTTATACCACTGCACCACAAAACAGCGGGCAAGCGATATTTTCACAGCAAATTAATTTAGGGAGTCAAATTTCTGCAACACAATTGGATCAAGGGTAATTTGTGCGCATGCATTTTAATTATCCAAATATTGAAGTAGCAGTGTAGTATCTTCGTGCTTTTAGTCTTTTGTGTGTGTATGAATGTGTGTATATATATATATACACATACACACACATTAATATACATATTGCAATATAAGAACTGTTAGATACTCGAGGAAAACAAAGGGGGTATTGGTATGTGGTGCTTATTATGAAAACTAAATATCAATTATACAGCATGTTATTAGAATATAACAAATATTTTTATTCATGTTGCATTATGAAAATATATTTTATAGTATGTAATACGATTGCAATTATATAATAATTTAAATAAATTATTTTAATTACACACAATTTTGTAAATAGATTTATATAATTTCATGTATATGTATAATGTGTTTAGAATAAAATTATATTGTGTCAGCATTTAAATTTGTAATTCTAACAGACAATTATGTCTGTTTTGATATGTTTTATAGAAATATAGCATATTAATAAAAACTTCTTAAGGTTGTCTTCTAGCTATATATATAGAAACATGATGTATTAAAAAAGTTATGAATTTGCTTCTGTTAATAAAATTATTAAGAATAATAGTGCATTGTTTATTTGTAACACTGAAATGTAAATTTAAAATATATTACACTAGTGTATATATATATACATACATATATGTGTGTGTATATGTATATGTATATGTATATGTATTGTACATGTGTGCCTCAAAGAAATCTTTTGTAATTACACAGTAGGTTTACTGATTTAATAATGAAATATTGTATTTGGGTAATCTAAATCATAGTAAATTTATGTAAGCATGTAAAATCTGGGCATATCATATCAATTTCATTATTCACTTCGTGTCACTTTATGAAATAAGTCACAACAAACAAGTATAGAAATATAACACAACAAATAAGTGTAATTATATCATTCATTCATTGAATATCGAATGTATTAACAATTTGCTAAAATTATAAAATATCATAAAATTATAATCATATAACATGATAGGAACACATAACTATGAAAGAATAAACCAATTTCAAATATAAGGTATAATGTACACTAATAAACCAAATATTTTTAAATAATAATAATATGATGAAATATATGTTTCTGAACTTCTTTATTTTATTAAATATTAATATATATTTGCCATTTATGTATACATATAATTATATCACATTAAATTTTCTGTGTTTTGAAATTTGTTTTTCCTAAATTTTTTTTAATGATTTATATGCATCTGTTAGCTCTATGGGTTCTATAATTAATTGTTCACATAACAATAATATTACCAAACTTATCTTAAAAAGTTCGTATGCAATGAGTTATAATACAAGTACATTAAAATGTACTTTTTATTAACATAATCCATTTAATAGTATTTGTATTAAAGTATCATGGTGCTGACCTTATAAAATTAAAAATTTTGTATTTGGTAATATAGTATTTGTATCAGAATATATATGAAATGGAAGAATTAATTATATTTTATAGAATGCAATTAAAATATAGCAATGCACCCCTTTTTCCTCGTGCTTCTCACTTATAAACATTATACACATAATTGACATGTAGGGACCATAAAACATATCTTCAATCACAATTTATTCAATTTGTCATCAGAACCATTCATTAGAAATATATTTAGTTGATTTATAAATGTATACTAATGACTCAGACAGGAAGTAGTTTGCACTATTTTGTTAAAATATTTGTTGTTTTGAGTTTTCTCATATTTCAACTTATTGAAATGATGCATTTTTACTTTCAGACAAAACGTTTTTATAATCAAAACAAATACAAATGAATTAACTTCACCCCAAGGTGTATTAAAGGCTACGACAGTAAATGATAATACTGTAGGAGGGAACATTGTAAACATTGTGGATAATAAAGGTAAATTTAATGAATTTGTATATCATCTTAATAGTACATTAAATCAAAGAATTTACACTAATATGTGAAAGGAAAAGTTTTATGGTTACAATGAAGGAATAAAGCAATTTATAAGAACATTGTTTTCTTATTTAGGTTCCAAAACATTTATAGGTTGTAATAATGATGGACAACAAATACAATGGATAAAAATGCAAGAAAATAGTATTAATGTAAATGCAGTTTCAAAACAGAATGCATTGATATCAGAAAAAATTCAAACTGGCAATTTAAATGAAAATCAAAATAATACTTCTTCACAAGTAAGTGTAAAGAATCATAATAGTTTTATTTTGCAAATTATTAAGTGCAATAACAGTTGTATATTTTTAGAATCTTCTACATGGACTTTGTGAATTATCTTCATCGAATACTGAAATTGTAAAAAGAAAACCACTTAAATCATACCAAAACAGAAATCGATTATCAACAAATAGTGTACAAATAGGAACATCATCCATTGACAGGGTGAATGTAACAAATAACATTGGAACTCAAATACCAAACGCTAATGCGTCTATCAGAGCATCTACACCATTTTGTAATAAAACAATTAGTCCCATTGGACAGAATGTGACACAAATTTCTACACAAATACATTCTCCTTTGAGTACAGTTCATAGTAGACCTCAAGCTCCTACCTTGCCAAAAAGTTCCTTAAAAGTGCAACAGCCTAAAATGGAACAAACAAGATTAAAACAAATGCAAAATCAAAGACAAGTGCAAAATGATCAAAGATTACAAGGAAATAATATGCAGAGATTATCAAATATTGCTTCACAGTCAGTGCAAAGTTCATTGAATAATCCACGGCAACAAACAACTACAAATTCAGTACAACAGAAACAAATGTCATCGTCATCACAATTACAATTTCAGAAACAAACCATATCACAAAAATCTCAGTATGAACAATCACCACTTTCACCTCCATCTCAAAATGTGCTTAATACTATGGATGTTGAATCTCTGGAATCTTCATCAGTCAGTGAAAAAGATCCAATAAATCAACAAAGTTTTCCTTCGCAAACTGATTCAGAAAATGGTTCTACTGAAAGTATCGCTTATCTTGAAAAAGTTATTCATAATCCAACAAATACTAAAGTTCAACCTCAAATACAAGGAAATACTGCAAAAATGTTAGTTATGCTTTCAAATGGTGAACAGAGATTAATTACATTTGACATACCTAACGAAGATTGTACAGTTCAAGATTTACTGGAACAGGTATGTTAATAGTCACCAAAAGAAATTTTACAAAAATTATTAATTGAATTAATTAAAAATGATTTGCATTTGTAGGCAAACATTGTATTTTGTGGAAAAACAAGTGTCTCTTTAGTTTCCGATCCTATGTTGGGTATCAATTACATTGTAGAAGCTGGGCCTGGTGCAGTTGCTTCATATGATATGAGTGAAAATGATAGTTCTCAAGATAGTGCAAATACTAATTTAGAGAATTCTCATAGGTAAGCTTTTAAATATATCACTGATTGAAGTTAACACATAAAATATTTTTATATATTATATTGAACATTTCAGTTCACCAGATGAGAATAGTAATCCTGTACAACAAAATGAGGTAAGTTGTAATTTTTTAGTTTTATACAACTTCTGATAATATATAAAACATTTATTTAATTTTTGGTTTGTAATAATATAATTTATATAAACATTTTTATAATTATGTATTTCATATTTATGCATAAAAAGCAGTAACACTGTAAGCATGTTTTGCTTAACTAAAATGAAATCATGCTAGAGAAGTATTCAATCTCTTTTTGAAGGAATAATAAAATAAAAATTATTTTAATTTTGATACATGAAATAAAATATATTACATAGATGTATATATTTTTGAAGCCTAGCTTGAAAGCTAGTTTGTAACTGCACTAAAAATCTATAAAATTTCTATGAATGTTAACGTCATAACTAAGTTATATAACTATTACCAGAATAAAAATGAATAATAATAAAATATGAAACAATAACAAATCAAATTATCATAAGAATTATGTGAAAAATAAATGTCATAAATAATTAATATATAAATTTTGGTTGATACATGAATTTTCAATGCAATTAATATGTGAATTGATTGAACCATTTTTTCACAAAAATGTTTATATGACGCATCTCTTCGTATTTGTAATGATTGATATTGCATGAAAGTAACAAATTATTTAATATTGACGAAACAATGTGTAAAATGCATGAAGCCTCTTTTTAAATTGCTTATATATTTAAACATTGAAAAGCTACACATAGAGATTAATTTTAGAGAGTAATTACACATCAAATTTCTCTTTAAATTTATTACCTTAATTTAAAATCGAAGTATAGCAATACATGTGTAACATCTATCATGAATTGTTAAATCTATATATTAAATGATATAGTTATATTGTTAAGTATAAGTTTAAATTAGATATTTAATTTTTATATTTCGGCTAAGAATGTTCTTTGGCATGAAATTTAAATTTTTATTTCATTAAGGGCATTTACATAGCATTTCTAAAAATTTTAACGGAATTACTGACAAAAATAATTATTAATTAGGAACATCATATAAATTATCATTTACATACATCATTTGTCATATAGACAAATACTATTATTGAAACAATTAAATAAACAAAAATATAGAATGTAGAATATTAAAATTATGACTACAGTGCACACATTGAATGGTCCACGTTTTTCGTAAATTTTAATCATTCTATTATCATAGCACAATTATATTTATTTATAATATGGTAACATATTACATAACAATGAATTTTATTTCTTTTACATATAATAAAGATATTTTTTTAATATAAATGTATTTTTCATATCTTTTATTTATTATTTTCGATATGTCTTGCAGGAACCTATATACATTGAAGGAATGTTGGCTGTCTGTTCCCATTGCGGTATCAGTTCTATTGACTTTAATCGATGTCTAAGATGTAAAAGAAAATTACCCAAAGATGTGAAATCCATATCAATGACAATGGGTATGCAAGAAAAGAAAGAAACGATGCTAACTATTGACGTAAGGATTATAAGGCTCTAAAAAATCAATATTCTAGATCTATCTAAGATTAAAATTTGTGATATTAACTTGTCATCTCCGTATAAATTTAATTTAAAGTCCATTATAATATCTATTTTACGAAATGTAATATAAATACTTTATGATACAAATATAATTTATAATATAAATCTTTAGGTTTGTATTATTATGTTCATTTTTTGTAGACTTTTTACAAGAAAAATAACGAACGAAATTCATCGGCAAAATTAGAGAAATTGGAGCGAGATGGGTCTGTGTATAAACGTGGAAGGGGAAGAGGAAGAGGTGGCGTTTCAAGACCAAGGCCTATTCATAAAGAGCCAGGTAGAAAAAATAATTTATATGATTTTATTCAACGATACAATATTATCTTGTGTAAGTTTAAACAGTATGGCTGAACATCTCTGTTGCATCTAAATATAGCAGAAAGAAAAATGAGCAAAATAACACAATTTTCCAAAAGGAAATATGATAGTGGAAGGAATATTTTTCTCAAGGTCATCAATATTTTTTTAAATGGAACCATATGTTTTGTTTAGTGCTTGAACTAAAGAGAAATTAAAAACAAAAATCAATGGTATGTATTTACATTGTATGCCTAACACACTGCGAGATATTTTTTTGTTTTATTTATTTGTTGAAATTACAATCAATTCTCGCGTTGAGAATTTTCAGTAATTTTTCTGGCGTGGCGCAGTGACACGGCTGTTTATTTACAATAAGTTAATACTTATTATAGATAGGTATAATTTATAAGTATTATAAGTAAGTGCATATGCTTAATTTGGATAATTAAATGAATCTAACGTTTAGGTCTAGCGGGTAGTGCCTCTTCAGCCTGTGAATCTGGTCCGTCGTATCGAGTAGCCCAGTGATTAGGGGGTTTTGGTGTTTGTTGATTCTTTTGCCATATCTGTCGCTATATTTTGCTATTTCCTCTTTGACGGTGGGTATCTTGAGGTCGCGGTGTATTGTTTCATTGGTTACATACCAAGGTGCGTCAATTAGGGATCTTAGCGTTTTCGATTGAAAGCGTTGGAGTATTTCAATGTTGGAGTTACTTGCTGTTCCCCATAATTGGATTCCGTAGGTCCAGACAGGTTTTATTACGGTCTTGTAGAGGGTAATTTTATTCTGTATGTTTAGTTTGGAGCGTCGGCCCGTGAGCCAATAGAGTTTTTTTTAGTTTGTCCTTTAGTTGCTTCGTTTTATCTGAGATGTGTGTCTTCCACGTTAGTCTCCTGTCCAGGGTCATGCCCAGGTATCGGACTGTGTCCTTGCTAGGAACTGTTGCATTGTTGATGGTGACCTGGGGACAGGTTTGTTTTCGGAGCGTGAAGGTTACATGTGAGGATTTCTTTTCGTTGACTTTGAAGCCCCATTTGTGAAACCACTTTTCCACGGAGTCGAGACTTCGCTGGAGAGTGGATGAGGCTATTACCGGGTCTGCGTGGGTAGCTAATAGCGCTGTGTCGTCTGCAAATGTCGCTATTGTTATATCGTTTGATATAGGTAGGTCGGCAGTGTAGATGGAGTACAGTAGGGGTCCGAGGACACTACCTTGGGGTATGCCGGCTTGTATTGGGAATGTTGCGGAAGTGGCGTCTAGGCATTTAACCATGAATTGTCTATTGGTTAGGTAAGATTTTAGGATGGAGTAGTAGGGGTGGGGTAGGATCTTTTTGAGCTTGTATAGTAGCCCTTCATGCCATACTTTGTCGAATGCCTGTTGGATGTCTAGGAAAACCGCTAGCAATATTTTTTCTTTTCGAGTGTTTGGCTGATCGTATGAGTTAAGCGATGGATTTGCTCTACTGTAGAATGATGTTTTCGGAAGCCGAATTGGTGATCTGGGAGTGTTTTCAAGTTCTCTAGGATTGGAAGGAGTCGGTTCGCGAGCATCTTCTCGAATAGTTTGGACAGGGTAGGTAAAAGACTGATTGGGTGATAGGAGCAGGTTTCGTATATCGGTTTACCGGGTTTAGGGATGAGGGTAATCAATGAGATTTTCCAGGCCTTAGGATAGTGTTCCAGGCGAAGGATAGCATTAAAAATCGATGTGATGAGTGCTATCCCTTTTGTGGGAAGTTCCTTGATTACTTTATTGCCTATTAGGTCGTGTCCTGCTGCTTTCTTGGGGTTTAGGCGACTGATTGTTTCTATAGTCTTTGCAGAGGAGAAGGGTTCGATAGGAGGGGACATTTGGAAGGGGGTGTGCAGGTATTCAGTAACGTCCGCGGCGGCTCGGGGGGAATGGGGTTTGAATACTTTTGGCAAGTGTTTAGCAAACAGGTCGGCTTTTTCTATAGGGCTTCGCGCCCATCCACCTTGCGGACGGCGGATAGGTGGGATTATTTGTGGGGGGGCGTGTGAGTTTCCTGGAGGCCTTCCATAGTGAGTAGTTGGCGTCGGCTGTGGGGGATAAGCTGGCGAGGTATTTATGGAAACAGTCGTTTCTATAGTTTCTTAAAGTTCTGGATAGCTTCCTAGTTGCGTTGTTAAGTTTGCCCTCCGGTGTTCTATGGGTCTGCCATACTCTTCTTAGTCTACGTTTTTCTGCTATTTTTTTTAGTATGTATTGGGGATATTCTTGTTTGCTGTTAGATGGCTTTGTCGGTGTGGAGAGGCGGATTGCGTTTATTATGCTCGTGTTTAAGTATTCCGTGGCTGCTTCGATATCTTCCTTTGTTTTTAGTGGGGTGAAGGCTGAGGTTGAGTGTGTAAAGACTTCTCTGAAGAGCTGCCAGTTGGTGTGTTGGTTGTGAATGGAGCCATTAGATGTATTCTCGATGATTGTTGAACTGACTGTTGCTATCACAGGAGGATGATCAGAGGAGAGATCAGCCGAGGAGTTGATCTGGACGTGTCTTGATGGGATATTTTTAGTTATGAAGAAGTCGAGAAGGTCGGGTATTTTGTTGGTGTCAGTGGGCCAGTATGTGGGTTCGTATGTGGTGAGGTAGTTGAGGTTGTTGTTTATTATGCTGTTTAAGAGGTTTTTGCCTCTTGCTGTAACCAGTCTGCTGCCCCATTGGATGTGCTTGGCGTTATAGTTTCCTCCAACTATGAATCTATTGCCCAGGGTGTCTAGGAAGTTATCAAAGTCTTCTTTGGCGATGGAGTGTCTGGGAGGGCAGTATACTGCTGAGGTGGTGATTGAGCCATGACAGTCTTCTATTGCTACGTTTGTTGCTTGGAGGTAGTCTTTCTGGAATGATGGAAGTTCGTAGTGCTTAATACTTGCTTTGATTATTATTCTGGTGCCACCATGGGCCTTTCCGCTGGGGTGTTGGGTATGGTAGAATTTGTAACCATTTATTTTCAGGTAGCTCTTGTCGGTGAAGTGGGTTTCCGATACGAGCATTACGTCGATTTGCTGGTGTTTTAAGAAGAGTTCTAGTTCAAGTTTGTGTTGCGCTAGACCGTTGGCGTTCCAGAGTGCTATGCGCCTTGGTTTTATTTTGAGTCGGGGCGTGCTAATTTTTCGACGACGAGTGTTAGTAGCGATAGCAAGTGATTTATTTGCTCTGATTGATTCTCTATTATCTTTTCAAGCCTTGAGGAGTTGTCTGTGTTAGGTGGGTTGGGGACACTGTTTTGGGGAAGGTTCCTTTGGCTGTTCAGGTTATTTTGGATGCCTTGTACTGCTTGGGCATAGGAGGTTAAGGTGGAGATGAATTTGGTAGGACTGGGTGTTTGGTTGGTTGAGGGGGTTGGGGTAGTCGTGAATTTCGGCGGGCTGGGTGTTTGGTTGGATATCTCTTTTGCTCTGAGCTTAGGGTACCTGTTCGTGTATAGTGTTTTATATGCTGGGCAGCCTTTGTAGTTGGCAGGGTGGTCCCCTTGGCAGTGGATGCATTTCGCTGGGGTTTCCGGTGATTTGGCGCACTGGTCAGTGGAGTGAATGCCTGCGCATTTAACGCAGCGGAAAGTATGGTTGCAGTATTTCTGCGTATGACCGTACTTTTGGCACCTTTTGCATTGCACTATTTCTTTTTTCACGAGCGGTGGTTCGATCTTTACTATCGCGTTCATTAGGCGACTGATGTTATATATTTCCTTATTGTTCGGTTTTTGTTTAATGTCTAGGAAGAATAAGGATAACGGGTCTTTCGAGACTCTATGCCTTATATTACTTACGTTGACGACTTCGTGGCCGAGTTTTGAGAGTTCGTATTTTAGTTCGTCTATGTCTGCTGAGTGGTGTATGTTTCGTAGGACCACCCGGAAAGGCCTTTCCTGTTTAAGTTGGTAGGTGTGGAAGTTGGCGTTCAGGGTCCTGAGTGTCTTGGTGAGTTTTCTGTAAGCTTCTGGGTTCGTCGGTAGTATTTTCACCTTGTTGTTGCTTATCTTAAGGTTATATTCCTCCTTGCTGGTATCTCTCTCTAGGGACTTGGTCATTGTCTGTATGTCAATGACGTCGTCCACAAAAATTGGTGGGGGAGGGGGGATTCTCTGTGAGTGTTGGTTTGATGGCGGTTCTACGATTTCCATGGCGTCGTTTGAGGATTCCAATACGGCGAACCTGTTGTGTGTGTTTATTTGCGTTGCTGGTTCTATTTTCCTCTTCTTTGTAGTGTTAGCGTCGTTAGTGCGGAGAGTTCTGCTACACTTCTGCCACGGGGGGGGGGGGGGTAGCTCGGGGTAGCTGCGAGTCTGCTCCGGAGAGCCTGGTCGCGGTTGCTGGGCCATCATCGAGCTAGTTAATTCGGAATGAACAACTAGTCGTGAGGCTGTGAGGCTAGTATTCGTGTTGGGGTTAGGTGCGTGGGATTTTCTTCTCCCTAGGGGGTAAGGGGCACTTAGCTGTGTTCTCTTTCGACGGTTGGGCGACACGTGTTGTTTTCGAACTACGCTGGGCACTAGAGACACGTCTGCACGCTTCGGCACTCCACAGCGAACTGCGAGATATTTGATGTGAAAGATATATAGAAATAAATGCTTAAGAAATATTTATTTGAATGTACATCCTAACTTTGCTACTTTGTATATTTGACACATTATTCAAGTAATATCTATAATACAATCATGTCTACACAAGAGATTATATCCATGATTAAAAGTGATTTATTGTTTAAAATCATAATAATGTGAAGTAACATATTTAGCTTCTTTTGATTACTTGTTAAATGATCGATGACGATAACATTCATGTTAATAATGACATAATTTATAGTAAACACTACTTCATATACATATGTATTAATTTTCATTATTATTATTGTTATACGTCTAAACATGCTAAACGTCTAAAATATTAATAGTTTATGTTTCTTTAAATTTGTAAATTTTTTAAAGCTTTACATTTTCTTCTTTTTTTTTCGAATTTTTCCGAACTATAAATGTGTTGTAGGTCTTGTCTCATATATTATTTCGCGATGTGTCTAAATATATAAATAAGTTAATACTTTCTTTTTCTTTTTTATTGTAATGTTAGAGATTTGAATAAAGGCATTAATAATTTAGAAAAACATGGAACGAACGACCTTGAGAAAAATACTGTTTCTATTACCGTATTTTTGTGTCTTACAATTGAATCGAATAATCTTTATTACTATAATTATGTTTATATACAACAAAAATTTTGAAGTGAATTCTTTTATATATCTTATGACATACAGACAGCTCAGACATGATATTTCTTATACAGAGTGTCTGACAATATCATCTGACGAAGAGGAGGAAGGCAAAATTAAAAGATCGGACGGCTCTAGTAACAATATATTTTCAAACGACGCAAGTAATAATTTTAGTGAAGAAATGGAAACCATTCTTGAGAAGGAACCCGTAATTACGAACAATTCTATTTCTAGCGTGAGTTCTGATTATGCTATGGAGAGTGAAGATATTAAAGGTATCTTGCAATATGCTTCATATTTTACGTATTTTACATATGTATATGACTTCTATAAAATACGTTGATTCCAATTTATTGCATTTTGAATGTAATTATATATAAAATGAGAAAACGTGAAAATAAATATTTTCAGATAATTCTCTTCAATCTCCACATACTTCTTTGTTGTGTCGAACAGTAAGGATAGGATCTTATAAATATGTTCCTCGAGAGAGAGTCATAATCTCGCAAACTGGAGTAAGATTTGGTGTACCCCTATTAGAAGATGGTAATCCTTTACTAATTATTATATGTTCATAATTATATGTTATTTTGATAGGTATTTGTCATATAAAAATATTCGCGCATTTTTGTTGCAGATAAAACTTTCGTAGCATTAGAAGTTAAAATCCAAGATATAGTAAAAGTGCTAATTCATTTTGGCAAAGCAATGCCAGTGCTTTTCTTTTATACATCTACTAATACTGGAGCTATGATTCGCGAATTATTAGGAATGCAGGATCCAAAAGGGCCATATTACGATCCTGCTGGAAAAGGTATCAACTTTAAAATATATTATACTTTATAATATATTTTACATATATCTATATAATTATAAATGAAATGAGAATGTTAATATTTTTACAGATCATACACATAAACGTATAACTTTACTACCAGAGAAATTATCCGAAGAATCGAAAGTTGTGCTAAAATCTTTATTTTCGCGAAGACGCTTGTTAGAAGAATTAAGCTCAAAGGAGGCAAATGATATCCTTGTACGAGCATCGCCGAAAGATGTGAGTAATATATGTTATTGATAAGTATGTAAAATTACTATCTCTCAAATATAATTCGCCTTCTTTCAGAAGCTAAAAATACAAAGCTCATCTAGAAAAGAAAACCAAACTGGAACAACAACTAATTCAAATGTCAATGGCGGTATACAGACGTAAGAAACAAATTTAATTACAGAATTAGAATAAATAATCATATTTATACTATTTCCTTTTTTCTCTTCTTATTTTACTTGGGAATGAGTTGATGGTAACAATTAATATATTTAATTGAAACTTATACTTTTTATTATATTTATAGTTTCTATAACTAATATTGAAACTTCTCCATTCTCGGGATATTTTTCAAAGCTGGTCAAATAAATGTTAACATAATCTGTTTCTTCTTATATTCTCCACTTTTGTTTGAAACATTTCCTTTTTACAATTAACAGTTTTCACTTTTCGTATAATGTACGATTTGTTATTTACAGAATAACTGTATATCCTCCACCACCTGCAAAAGGCGGTATAGCGATTAACACTGAAGATTATTTATGTCTTGGGGAGGATCAGTTTTTAAACGATGTAATTATAGACTTCTATCTAAAATATTTGACACTGGAGGTTTTATCAGAATCTGATCAACATAGAACTCATGTATTCAGTTCATATTTTTATAAACGATTAACAAGTCCACATGCTCAAGCAGGTGAAAGTAATGTACCTCTTTCACCCGCTGCCAAGAGACATGCAAGAGTACAAAAGTGGACGAAAAACGTTAACATATTTGAAAAAGATTTTATTATAATTCCTATAAATGAACAGTAAGTACTTATCTTTCTCAAATGCTCAATTCTGTTTTTATGTCTCTATTTAATCTAAAATATTCCCAAGTGACACTTGTTATATAAAATAATATTACAGTGCCCATTGGTTTTTGGCTATTATTTGTTTCCCTGGTTTGGTGGGTAAAGTTTTTGCACAGCCAAAACGATGTGATGAAAATGATGTTCACAAGACTGTACAAAAAAGTAAAAAATTAAAGGAAGTAAAACTACAAGCTGTCACGATTGGAAGTACGACTCTCAAACCAGTGACAACTACTGTGACTATAGATCAAGGTGATGATGGTTCAGAAAGAGACGAAGCTGAAGGCGATGACGAAGAAATGGAGATGGATAGCGAAGATGATGTAAGTGTGCCGCAAACTAAGTTGTGTTTTAATATAGATTATAATAAATTATAAATGTATCAAAGTATATGCTATTGGCAATTTCTAATGTAGGATGAATCAGAAAATGCAGAAAATAAAGGTTTATCTTCAAATGTTGAACCAAATATACAGCAGGAGAAAGAGACTATAAAAGTGTAAGTATTTGCATATACTTTTAAAACAAGTGACGTTCCAAATAGGATATTATATTTATTCATATTTTTATTTTATTTTTTATAGACCCTGCATATTAATATTTGACTCTCTTGCGGGGGCAAGTAGAGCACGTGTAGTAGCTACATTAAGAGATTACTTAAGCTGTGAGTATGTTGCAAAAATGGGAAATGAGAAAGTGTTTTCAAAAGATACTATTAAAGGAGCATCGTTGAAAGTTCCTCAGCAATCAAATTTCACTGATTGCGGATTATATGTATTACAATACGTAGAGAGCTTCTTTAAAGTAGGTTTATTTTTTTAGTTTATATCATTGGTATAATTGGTAGACGAGGTAGCATTACAAATTGTACAATAATAAATTTTTTTTCCAGAATCCCATTAAAGATTATACATTGCCAATAAAGACACTGAAAAATTGGTTTGAGGAAATAGTAGTAACAAGGAAAAGGGAAGAACTCTCTAAACTATTGATTAACTTAATGATTGCAGGAAAAGGAGATAGAAATATAACAATACCAACTGTAAATTTTCCCACACAAGATGGTAAACTAAAAACTAAGGCTGAGAATCA